>NW_015652998.1:1495592-1507101 GCF_001515625.1 Sinocyclocheilus rhinocerous | reverse complement strand
TATATATATATATATATATATATATATATATATATATAAATATATTCAGATTTGCTGTTAACGGATTGGCTGACATGTCTTTAGAGGGCGGGGCTTAGATGTAATATATGATTGAACGGATGTAAGGTGGTCTAATACAGTTTTGGAAGTTAGCAAAATGACAGAAATGGCTTACGGCATTTTTAAGCCTGTGCAGTCGGCCCAGATTCATTCCTCATGTTACATAGAATGACACCTGCTGGAATAATGCTGACAAAGCTGCATCCGTCTCATTCCATCAGCCACATAATTTGATGTTCTTACTCCTCCGTTAAGTACACTGTCATCCCTGCTCACTTGTAAAGATTAACAGAATATTTCTGAGGAAGTGCAGTATGGACAGGGAAATCCATTGGGAATTGAGAGCATTTAACTCCTGGTTTGGTCAGGAAGATGCTGTGTTGACTGACAAACATGACCTATTTCAGTTTCTGCACTTAAAGGAGTAGTTCACTTCCAGAATGAATTCATTCTGAATGAATCATTTACTCACCCTCCACTTGTTCCAAACCTGTATGAGTTTCTTTCTTCTGTTGAAAACAAAAGAAGATATTTTGAAAAATGTTAGTATCCGAAAAGTTGATGAGCACCATTGACTTAGTAGGAAAAAAATACTATGGAAGTCAATGATTGTCAGGATTGTGGACCTGTTTTGTTGTGTTTTCCCTCCCCATGTGCTCCGTGACCCAGTTTCTCCCTCTCTTTGATTGTTCATTTGATTCTGGTGTGTCTTCTAGTCCTAATAACCCCATGTATTTTAGTTCCAGACTGTGCGTTTCTCCTTGGTTTGGTCTACTATGTTGTGTTCGTGTGTCTTCTCCCGTTCCCTGTGTGGATATACCCTATTTCCTTGGATCTATTAAAGACTGTTTAGATTATCCACATCTCCGTCGTTCCTCTCCGACACAGACCATGACAGAATCAGAATCAGAATCAGCCATCGCCGCACGGAGCGACAGAGCTGAGGATCGCTGCGGAGCCAGAGCTGCGTTTACCGTCAGACCAGGTGCGTGAGCCGGCAACCACGCCCGCCCGAGGGAGAAAGTCGTGGCCAGTGAGATCGCGGAGTGGAGCTCCGCTCACTGCAACATGACTGAGTGTGAGCTGTCTATGGACCTGGGTAAAGGAAAAGTGGAAAGAGACCTAATAGACTGGGATGCTGACCTGGCCCCTCTCCTCTCTCCTTCTTCAAGGCCCTTATTCCGTGTTTTTTGTTTCCGTTGTTCCCCATGGATCCCCTCGCCCGCTCTGAATACCTCCTCCTCCTGCTGGAGCAGGGGGAGAGATTGCTCGAGGGCCATACCAGACTGTTCCTGGTTCTCGCGAGTCTCACCAGCTATCCAGACGATGTGCTCTGTGCGCTCTACGACGCCAGTTTGAACACCGCGTGCAGAGCGCCGTCGTCCGAGGATGGTCCTCGAGGGAATTTCACCGCCTTTGTGGAGTGGACACTGGCGAGAAACGGATCTCCGTTCCCCATCAGTTCCCAGGAGAATCTCGCCAGTTCCACTCCCGACCCGGTGCCCAGCCCACCATCTTCCCGCTGCGCGGAGTGCATGCCCGAGCCCACCGCAACCGACGAGCCATCGCCGCACGGAGCGACAGAGCTGAGGATCGCTGCGGAGCCAGAGCTGCGTTTACCGTCAGACCAGGTGCGTGAGCCGGCAACCACGCCCGCCCGAGGGAGAAAGTCGTGGCCAGTGAGATCGCGGAGTGGAGCTCCGCTCACTGCAACATGACTGAGTGTGAGCTGTCTATGGACCTGGGTAAAGGAAAAGTGGAAAGAGACCTAATAGACTGGGATGCTGACCTGGCCCCTCTCCTCTCTCCTTCTTCAAGGCCCTTTGTCACCCCTGTTCCCACGTCCAGCCCAGAGAGGGCTGCGGTTTCCAAGTCCTGTCAAGAGAGGGTTTCTGTTCCCAAGGGCAGCCCCGAGAGCCCGGAGTATCCAAAAAGATACTCAAGTACAGTAACTAATTACATTTACTCCAATACTTTACACCTCTGAAAAACAGTTACTATCTAAATGTGACCAGTCTTCTTTCCATTATCATATAAGCTACTGTGTTTACTTATGGTAAATTAAAGTAACCTTTAGCATGCGCTAATAGCTAACTGTAAGAAATTCAGTTGGGTTATTTTGACATGTTTACTTTTACTGTTTTAATTAATTTAGTTTCTGCTTCACCAGGTATTTGAACAGAGTTCACAGTTTAATTTACTGTTAAGAAAACCCATTTCCAGTGCTCAGCCAACTGAATAAATTTTTGAGTGCAGAACAGAGCACAAAATCAAAATCTGTTTCTCATAGACCTAATTCAAAAAAAGAACCTGCTCTCATCTTTTTGGGTCAAACACTTGCCTATTCCTTTGACTTTTATGAAAAAGGCCATGACATAGACCACAGGACAAGACCCTGGCCGAATTAATATGAAATGAATGACGACTTTTTTTCCCCCTTCTATCCACAGAGCTTTGTTCTATAATGATGGTGATGGCTTCAGTGCTTCCTGTTGAAAGACCTCTTGCTTCCCTGTCTGACTTTCAAAGGAGAAAATCTTTTAAGGTATAATGGAGACGCAAATGTTACTTCCAGTGCTGCTGAATTAGCTATGCCTCATCACCTTTAACAACTAATGGGGGAAAAATGTCCTGGACTAAGGGCTGTGCCTGGGCTCAAATGGGTCTTTCTTTGAGAGCACTCCCCTTTAAGAACACAAGTGCACAATCAAGGCTTCTGTAATAGTAACTGTCAACTAACCTAAGGTTGTGCTGCATTATTCACTCACTAAATATTTAATTCACTTGTACCTTTATGTCAAAGAATTGCTGTGAACTTCGGGACAAATTGCTATACATAGCGCTGTGAATGTGGAATATTTTTGGCTGTTTATGCTCACAGTATAATCCAATATAGTTCTGACGCTGTTTTATTCATTAGCATTACATTCCTTAGGATCATTTGATTTGATTACTTTGTCAGGTTAATTTGATTCGGATGACTTTTCAAAAGACGTTTGACTGCCTAAAGATGGATAAACCAAATAATGCTCTTTTCTAGACAGCCAGGAGATGCTGTCAGGAAAAAGCTGATTGTGCATTTATTGCTTCTAACTCTGGTTCACAGGTATTTGAATGAAGATTAGCAGAATCACAAAGGGTGGTGGATTTAAGCTCTCTGACTGTACATATTCTTAGCTGATTTGTGAGCTGATGTGAAATATCCTCAGATTTTCTCTTGAGGGGAAAATCAAAGAGCAGCAGTAAAATTTGTGCCAGCTCTTACAAGAATAACCAGAGGATGGATCCTCTTGTAACCATGATGTATGTGCGCTGTTCTGATTCCATAGTGCGTAGATCCACCAGGGCCAGATTTATGTGACCATGTAGTGTTGCCTGGTTCTGCCTACTACATGTTGTAGCAGACTTACAGCACAGTACAGAGGGGGAAAAAAATCAAACCCACCCCTACAAAAGAAATCATGTTCACGCCAGCTCTCATATTCATAACCTCCAGCAGTATTTATACTTCCTCATATACATGCATATAGCATCAGATACTTCTGGGGCTGTATAACATCCTACCCTGTATGCTTAGGAAATCTTAAGTCAAGAATTAAGAAGTTTCTAATATACAGTCCCTTCCGTAAGAACGTCTACAGAAAAAAAGAATAAAAATGCTACAGCTAATATGTGTACTGTAAAATATGAATATATATGAAAAAGTAAAAAGTAATATTATTATTACAATTTTAGTTATATAAAGTAAAAAGTTATGAATTGCTTGACCCATTTTGTATTTAACAAGCGAATACATACATGTTTACAGTAAAATATTGTAATATACTGTTTATATCATTGTGAGGCCTTCCAGCGTATTTCTTGTGGCATTTTATTTTTACAGTAATAAAAATATTTTATAGCTTAAACATGTTGGAATATTAACTAATAATAAATAGTTGCTAAAACATATAATTTAATATATAATTAAACTTTTATTATAAATAATATTAATATAAATATTTTAATTGTTTAATATAATATATTTGTATTATATATGTAATATTATTAATATTATGTATAATTAATATTATATATAATTTATTCTATTAATTTAACAAAAAATACAATGTGTGTGTAATAAAAAATAAGACATTCAAAAGTTACCAGTTTTCAATTTGTTTATAATATAATATAATGCTAATGCAAAAACCCTAAAGAAGACATCAGATGTATATCGTCCCTTTTTTGCTGTAGTGGACACTTATCTAAAACAAAGCTAATTAAATTCTGAAGCCACCCAGTTTAGAAACTGCATAACGTGTGCTCAAGCAAACCTCACTTATTTTATTTACAACATTAATGTTTTATTTATGGATGTTCAATAATTCATTCTATTTTTTTGTTTCAGCTAACTTGCAGTAAGTCATATTCCCGTTTCCCATGAGGCATTTTCTTGGCACTTGCCAGTGCAACACAATAAACCATGGGAATAGTAACAGAGTTCCTCCTTCTGTTGGTATGCCAAGGGAGACTGCAGCTCCACCACACTGTAATTGGTCCGTGTCATGGATGTTAATGTCATTACATCCTGAAGTTGATGAAGCCATTTGTGCCGTCTTAATTATATAGGGCTATGTGACTGTTAATGTAATCTAATCTCAGTGGACAGCACTCATCTTCAGCCAAATGTCATGATTATATTAAATCACACTAGTTTTAAGAGCATACTTGGATCACTGAATAAGAATAGAAAATGTAGATAAAAGGTATGTAGATATGTAGATAATGTAGATAAAACGACTTGGAGGTGCACAATCATTGTAATGGAGAAAAGCCATAAGAACAGTGGTTCTGCATTACAACCAAAATAAATCATTGTCTTTAGTTAAAGTCATGAATTTATTGTATGTGACATTTTTTACTCATGCATTTAACTAGAAGAGTATAAAAAGCTCATTCAGAAAGTGCTGACAGTTTTGGTTTGCAGTACATTACAGTACATGTAATATAGATGTGAATACAATGTGCATTTATCATTTATTAATTCATGGAATAGTAAATGTGCAATCTGTGCCATTCTCTGCTGTATTGTGAGCAATCCAATTATTGATACGAACCTTATGTTTATAAGTTTCATATCATCATTTCTTGAACAGAAATGTTGGGTCAGGGTTAATATTCAAAGCACTGGCTCAGAGTAAACCTTAAAACAATTGCCTTCTTTTACAGAGTTATACTGGGTAGAATTTGGGTATTTTACGTAAATTTAAACAGGCATTGGAACTGTGTGACATCATTCTGATGACTTGTGTGTTTTAAATGTCCACCAAACTCACTTAAAAGAGCCAGTCGCCTGTTTATTTACTCTAGAATGCATGTGTCATTTATTTAAACTAGACTTAAAATAAATTTAGCATCATTTGAGCTTAAGATGCATAATATTAATTCCATTTTGCCAGATTTTAGTCCTATTTGAAGTACTATTGAAATGTAATTTTGACAGAGTTACATGTTGAAATACAAAAATATGTTGTAAATACTGATTATGTTGTGTAAACTCAGGTGTAATTAAAGTATTTTAGTACTTTTTACGTGATGGCTACTAGCATTGACATGATAGTCAAATCAACATTTTTTTTCTGTAAAAAATATAAACGTTTTTTTTTATGTATGACACAAACATGAAATTTATTTCTATTTTTAAACCTTTTGTCTCAGATATGTATATTTGTCATTGACCCATATACAGAAAAGAATGCGGTGTTTATGTGTTTTGTTTTCTTGTTGGATAACATCGTTTGCACCAACTGTCCCACTTAATTTTCTGTTGCTCATAAGCTCTTAAATGTTTATCACACTCAAGGCTCCCATTTAATGCTCTTAATATAGATATTTTATGTAGGTTAGAGTATAATAATCTTACATAGCTACATAGCATAACAATTGGAGAAATGAAGCTGCTATAAAATGGTACAGTCTGCGCACGGCTTCAAGTTTACCCAGTCAGTTGCTTTCTTGAGTAGAGTAAGGACCTACCGGGAGCGCGCGTTGATGGTGTTAAGAAAGCGATCAAGATCCGCGTTTTCTTTCCTCTGCTGACACTACAGAGAGTGTGTTCATTTGTAAGTAGGGCTTTCAGAGACACGCTTATTCAGTCACCCACCGCTATCACCAACAGGACTGCCTGGGATTTCACTGCGCTCTGCTGGCTCTGTGTTACCGCTATGGGCTCAGTGTGAGTGAAGGGACAGAGACTTTGGGATATATATGTTTGGCATTTGGCTCTTTGTCAGTTTCTCAAATGCAAACGGAAATATGTGGCAAAGCTTCGTCTTACTCTTTACCGGTTTGCTTGGGTTGTGTTCATGTTCAAATTTCCCAAGTAACATCAACATAGGTGAGTAGTACTCAGCGGCTATCGTTCATAACAGTGTCCTGACAGTGATTTAAAGTTTCCGTCGCACAGGATGAGGTACAGTAAGCCATTTGGGTTTAAATGTTCTTTCTGATGTTATTGTTCCTGAATGACTTTTTTTCTAATCTCGACAGGAGGTTTGTTTCCAACCGACTCCCATGAATACGACGTGTTCCGTTTCGCGCTCTCTCAACACAATGATGTTCCTAAACTGGTACCACAAGTGGACATGGTGGACACGGGGAGCAGCTTTGCCATGACATACGCCTGTAAGTTCTATATTAATGTATATCTCCGTGGTCTGTTACTCTCCCCAAAAACAAAACCTCTGCAGTGCGCACGCGATCTGTTTCCATCACGCTTGTTGCTTTGCTGAATTTCTGTACGACTCTGTACATGATGGTTTATGCCAGTGAAACAGACTGTGTAGGTTTAGCGAAGTAGGAGAACCTCAGACATTTTGTTGCTGTAAACGTGTTTTCACTTACACAGTCTTAAACCCAGCTGGATTACTGTCAATAACGTCAAGATGTCAGGTGGAACTGCAAAGCTGACAAAATGTCCTGGAATACCTGAGGTTGAATTTGACACAAGCCAGTGGTGTGTTTTCACATTTCCAAATGCTTAATTTTGCCACAGTGGTTTGTTTAATTTCACTCCTTTCATGACCATGTGCCCTTTACATGTTTACAAAATAGATTTATGATTTAATAGATAAATAGATTTTAATATATATATATATATGTTTAACAAGACAGTGCATGCAATTTTGCTGTATTTTTTGCATGAAGTACCATATTATTTATGGTGCAAAACAATATTATATTTAGCAAGTCAATACATTTATTTGTAACTAATTAGAAGTCACTCACAGAAGTCTCTGTGTTGGTGCATTACATTTGATTATTTTATTTAAATAGTTATGCTTCTTGTTATAATTTATGTAAGGACATGCATTTTATGTTGTTTATTGCATAATTTTAGTTAATTTATCATAATTTAGTTTTTTTTTCTGTTGAAACATTGCCTAAAGCACAATCGCCACTTCTTTTCTGCAAATTGATAGCTCCAAAGTTGTTACATTTTACATGTTTTTTTTACAGTGTATTTACAGATTTGACAGCATATTTTCTGTCATGAGACAATATGAAACATATCCTGTACATTGCTAATACGAACATTTTTAGATGAGCCGAACAGGGAAAACATCCTTATTCCTAGCTCAGCTGCCTGTCAGTCACAGATGTTGCCCTTTGATGTCTGAGATTGACACAGGCAACCTTTCCATGTTTGTGTTCAACCCTGCCAGCAATGTGCAACACTGTATAATGCTTAGCATGCAATCAGCTTCTGTTGAAGAGAAGATATTTCTTTTGAGATAATTGTTGAGATATTTCGACACTCGCACAGTAGACTGATCATCCTGACAAGTTCATATGTGCTATAGTGTTTCCCAGATGAGTGCGTGTGACAGAGTATGCTGTTTACTGGAGGCTGAGCAGAGAAACTGGGGCTGGAGTGATGTTTTCCATTTTAGGGGACTCCTTAGGGCATTTTTATTGGGTGACACCGGAGAGGGAGGTTATCAAAGGAAAGTTTAACACACAAAGTAAGGGCTGAGTCCATATGTTCTTGTCACAGGGAAGTGTGAAAGTAATTATATAGAGCTAATTACATCTGCAGAGAGTTCGCTCATCAGGGCGATTGTGCATGGCTGCTGTCTTATCCTATAATCGCTTCATAAACGTTCCCAGAACAAAACCTGAGATCACTAGAGCAGTTTGTGTGCCAGGAGGTGTAACAAAATTCAGTTTGATTATAATTTGATCATTTTCCTCTTTTGCTGCAAGAACAAATCAGGACAATGAATGGGGCTTTAAGAAACAAAACAAAAGAAAATCAGTGTTTTTGTTACTTGATTGATATATTCAGGAGAACTGTCTTTAAATGTGCTTTTGTTTGTTATGAGTGAAAACGACCAACCTGCTATAATAACAATACAGTAGTGCAGAATGAGTTTATAATTTCAAGCCCATTTAGGTCAGTGCTTTGCTGAATTTCTGTACGACTCTGTACATGATGGTTTATGCCAGTGAAACAGACTGTGTAGGTTTAGCGAAGTAGGAGAACCTCAGACATTTTGTTGCTGTAAACGTGTTTTCACTTACACAGTCTTAAACCCAGCTGGATTACTGTCAATAACGTCAAGATGTCAGGTGGAACTGCAAAGCTGACAAAATGTCCTGGAATACCTGAGGTTGAATTTGACACAAGCCAGTGGTGTGTTTTCACATTTCCAAATGCTTAATTTTGCCACAGTGGTTTGTTTAATTTCACTCCTTTCATGACCATGTGCCCTTTACATGTTTACAAAATAGATTTATGATTTAATAGATAAATAGATTTTAATATATATATATATATGTTTAACAAGACAGTGCATGCAATTTTGCTGTATTTTTTGCATGAAGTACCATATTATTTATGGTGCAAAACAATATTATATTTAGCAAGTCAATACATTTATTTGTAACTAATTAGAAGTCACTCACAGAAGTCTCTGTGTTGGTGCATTACATTTGATTATTTTATTTAAATAGTTATGCTTCTTGTTATAATTTATGTAAGGACATGCATTTTATGTTGTTTATTGCATAATTTTAGTTAATTTATCATAATTTAGTTTTTTTTTCTGTTGAAACATTGCCTAAAGCACAATCGCCACTTCTTTTCTGCAAATTGATAGCTCCAAAGTTGTTACATTTTACATGTTTTTTTTACAGTGTATTTACAGATTTGACAGCATATTTTCTGTCATGAGACAATATGAAACATATCCTGTACATTGCTAATACGAACATTTTTAGATGAGCCGAACAGGGAAAACATCCTTATTCCTAGCTCAGCTGCCTGTCAGTCACAGATGTTGCCCTTTGATGTCTGAGATTGACACAGGCAACCTTTCCATGTTTGTGTTCAACCCTGCCAGCAATGTGCAACACTGTATAATGCTTAGCATGCAATCAGCTTCTGTTGAAGAGAAGATATTTCTTTTGAGATAATTGTTGAGATATTTCGACACTCGCACAGTAGACTGATCATCCTGACAAGTTCATATGTGCTATAGTGTTTCCCAGATGAGTGCGTGTGACAGAGTATGCTGTTTACTGGAGGCTGAGCAGAGAAACTGGGGCTGGAGTGATGTTTTCCATTTTAGGGGACTCCTTAGGGCATTTTTATTGGGTGACACCGGAGAGGGAGGTTATCAAAGGAAAGTTTAACACACAAAGTAAGGGCTGAGTCCATATGTTCTTGTCACAGGGAAGTGTGAAAGTAATTATATAGAGCTAATTACATCTGCAGAGAGTTCGCTCATCAGGGCGATTGTGCATGGCTGCTGTCTTATCCTATAATCGCTTCATAAACGTTCCCAGAACAAAACCTGAGATCACTAGAGCAGTTTGTGTGCCAGGAGGTGTAACAAAATTCAGTTTGATTATAATTTGATCATTTTCCTCTTTTGCTGCAAGAACAAATCAGGACAATGAATGGGGCTTTAAGAAACAAAACAAAAGAAAATCAGTGTTTTTGTTACTTGATTGATATATTCAGGAGAACTGTCTTTAAATGTGCTTTTGTTTGTTATGAGTGAAAACGACCAACCTGCTATAATAACAATACAGTAGTGCAGAATGAGTTTATAATTTCAAGCCCATTTAGGTCAGTTTTCTTCACTGTCCATTAATTGGCAAATAATTGACAGATTAGTCAATGGTGTTTATGTTAAAAGTATTTACTCACCCTCAGACCATCAAAATGTAGTTGAGTTTGTATCTTCATTGGAACGGATTGGAAGAAATTTAGCATTATATCACTTGCTCACCAATGGATCCTCTGCAGTGAATGGGTGCCGAGTCTAAACAGCTGATAAAAACATCACAATAATTCACAAGTAATCCACACAAGTCCAATCCATCGTTTAATGTCTTGTGAAGCAACAAGCTGTGTGTTTGTAATAAACAAATTCATAATTAAGACTTTTTTAAACTTCAAAACGTTGCTTCTGGCTAAAATATGAGTGTTCTGTCCATAATATTGCTTTCTCCAGTGAAAAAGTAATCTCCTCTGATTCAGGAGAGAAATATGAACAGATCAAGCACCGTTTACAAGCAAAAACAGTCCAAAACAGTTCTAAATTTTGAAGCGAGAAAACAACAGGGGATGGACCTTTTTTTTTTAACTGGAAAAAGCATTGTTATGGGCTACGGATTGGTATAGTGCTTTAATGATGGATTTGTTTCTGACAAACACGCAGATTTTCACTTCACAAGGCAATATTTGATAGACTGGAGTTATGTGGATTACTTGTGGATTATTGAGATGTTTTTATCAACTGTTTGGACTCTCATTCTGACAGCACCCATTCACTGCAGAGGATCCATTGTTGAGCAAGTGATGTAAAGCAAAATGTAACCAAATAGGTTTCAATGAAGAAACAAACTCTTCTACAACTCTTCTACATACTGAACAGAGTGTTCAGTGCACAGGACGGACATTAGCGAGCCGAGCGACAGAAAGATCGAGATGGCAGATAAAAAACAAAAGGAAAATGTCTGCGGAACAAAAGAAGGCTTAAGGCAATAAAGCAAGAAGTAGGACCCGTGTAAATATCGGATCAGCTTTCCAGCACTGGAGAGAACTCAAGGAGCGGAAGGCCTGCGATCGGACGCCGAGGTTGCTTTGTTTCTTCTCGATCGGTGAGTAACACCGTGTCTGCGCCGCAACAGCTAAAGTCTGTCTAGTACACTGGACGCGACAAAGCGACCGTTGAAAATCATTTGAAATTTGTGTCAAGATGTCATAAATAGGATGCAGCAGCAGTTTTCTGTCAGGGATTTGTCGTGTCGTGACGCGCCGCATCCAGTATAGACCATAGATATGTATATATATATATCTATGGTGTAGACAGCATCACTGATTATAATGAGTTCCATATTTTATTGCGTCGCGCCGCTCGCGTCCGGTGTAGACACGATGTAAGTTAATGTAGCT
>NW_015652998.1:1488182-1494631 GCF_001515625.1 Sinocyclocheilus rhinocerous | reverse complement strand
ATCGGACGCCGAGGTTGCTTTGTTTCTTCTCGATAGGTGAGTAACACCGTGTCTCCGCCGCAACAGCTAAAGTCTGTCTAGTACACTGGACGCGACAAAGCGACCGTTGAAAATCATTTGAAATTTGTGTCAAGATGTCATAAATAGGATGCAGCAGCAGTTTTCTGTCAGGGATTTGTCGTGTCGTGACGCGCCGCATCCAGTATAGACCATAGATATGTATATATATATATATCTATGGTGTAGACAGCATCACTGATTATAATGAGTTCCATAGTATTTTGTCGTGCCGCGCCACTCGGGTCCGGTGTAGACATTGGTTTTGCTTTGTTTCACAGAACTAATCGTTGCCTGGGTTGCGTACGTATGTGTGGGGCGGAGGTCGCTGTGATTTTGCCAAGTAAGACATCTTTTGTTGATCCTGGATCAACATTACTGTCCAAAAATACAGACTTAACCCAATCCCCACCCCTAAACCTAACCTTACCCATAATTTATTCCTAAAATCAGAGGGAAATGATAGCTGATTAACAAGGGTGTAGAAGCGCCTAATCCTGATTGTAAGCCTAAAACTGACATTTCCTGAAAAGTTATCTCTCAATTCTGATTAGTTGATTGGAATGATGTTGTACTTGTTGTACATGTTGTACTTGGTCAAATCACGCTCACCGTTGGGCGGAGCTATCAAAATAGGGGCGAGACCCTTTTGGGGTAGGGACGTGCTTGTTTTGGTGATTTCAAATGTAAACACTGGCTGCCAGAAATCGCTTAGCCCACCTTTAAAGTGCCTCTAACCAACTCTTGTTTTAATGCAGTGGCTCTCAACCCTGTTCCTGTAGCCTCCTCCATTTTACACCCACAGCCATTTCCAGGAACATGGGGTGAGAACCACTGTTTTAGTGCAATAGTTGATTGACAGAAGTATAGATGGTCCTTGTTGTCTGGGATTACATCAAGACAGAGTAATGTCTATACTTCAAATGCAATGTGGTCTCATGCGTTTCTGAACATATGTTCCTGCATTTAATGCTGCAAACCAGATCAGCCGAGATTGATGTTTAGATGTTCACTTCGTATGTTATAGCATTTCTCACTTTTTATAACGTCAGATAATCTGAAAAGAGCAAAGAAAAAATACAGCCTTTGTCACGTTTTACTCATGAACTATGTATTTCTTGTATAACACATGTAAAGGCTTCATATTTTTTTAATAAGACATTTAGATTTGTTCCCATTACTGCGAATCATTATCTGTTATCATATTCATAATACTTAGTAAAATAGATGACATGCATGGCAGAAATGGCACACACAGCAGTACAGACTCTTATTTTCTTAGATATGTGCCTGAACCGGTTGCTGAAGTTGCCTTTACTCTGAAGAGCTACAGTAACCGTTTAGCATGACTCAAATAGATTCATTTAATCTATTATTCATTGCATCATAGCCAAAGTGATTATTTTCAGGGGTTTTGATGTATGCATGTGGGAGCAGAGCCACAAAGGGAGTTAGGGTGAACAATCCACTTATGTTGGAGGGAAGCAGGGAACTGACAATATTTGGTTGGACTAGGACAGGTGTTCTTCTGAGAAGTAAAATTGTTCCCCAAATTACCACATTAAGGAGAGTTTAAACAGCACTAATAATTGTGGGCTTTAACCGCCATCGCAAGGCACTGTGCAGTGTTATATTGAGAGGAATGGAGTGTTAAGATTAAACTGCAGTGGACAGATCGTAGAATATGGTTGGTCCCCTTTATAGTGATAATTTCTTCAGGAAAGGGAAGTTGAATAATGAAAGTGCTGATGGGATTAAAAAAAAATTAAAGCTCACTTATAGGGGTCCCAAGATGTAGAGTGTTTATGAAGGGGAATGTGACCTGAGCTCATCATTTACTCACTCATGTTGTTTCAAACCTGTGTAGATACATTTTTGAAAAATGTCATACAATGAAAGTCAGTGGGTCCCAGTGTTGGTTGGATCTCACTGACTTTTACTGTAAGGATAAAAACATTCCCCCAAAAAGTTTGTGTTCAGCAGAAGAAAGACACAGGTTTAAGGATGAGGGTGAGTAAATGATGACAAAAATGTCATTTTCAACTATCCCTCTTCAAGCAGTGCTGTTTGAATACTACATTTCAGCCTTCATTTGAAATGCATCACAGTATTTGACAGTAAACAGTTTATCAGAATTGGCCCTTAGATGTTTTCAAACGCAATATCAGCCCACATGAAAATGGCTATACAATATTAATGCTGAAGAATTGCATGCACCTTTGATTTAATGTTGAAGTTGAAGATGTCAGTTGCACTGATGAATAGTGAGCTACATGCTGTACGTCGACCTCCCAGTGACAGTTGATTCGAAAAAAAAACAGTGAGTGTCTGTGAGGATGGCGATGAGTGTTTCTCCTCATGCCTTTCTAGTTGAATAAAACCCCATCATCACATCATTTTAAACCTGGCATACAGGCTTTTGTCTGTTGTGAATAGGACAGATTAATTTTCTTCCATACATAAATTATTTTAAGAATCTGTTTCTGCTTTTGCCATATCACAAGCCTTTATGACAGTCTGTTCTTGGCATTAGTCCTATTCGGCCCCGTAGTCCTCCTTTCAGCACGTATCAGTCCTTTCATCACGTTGACATGCAGTCGGGCCAAATGTCCACAGCATGTCAATCAGGCAGGCTCCAAAGAGACCCATTGAAGCTCACGTCAGAGCGAGTTCAGGAACAAAACACTGTTTTGTGTGTCTTCCCCTTGGAACTCACAGACCGCTGAAGAGCTTTTACCTGTGTGGTTGCCTTAATTCAAAGCTATACAAGTGATGGAAGACTTTAAAGACAGTGAGTGCCTTGATGTTATAGCTAGCCTGAATATCCAAGAAGATTGCCAAGGATAGCTCACACAGCCATGTTAGCTTCATCTGCAAAGCCATTAGCAAGAACTTACAGCAATTAGACACATTTAAAATGAAGCATTGTGAAATATGGATGACTTTTATGATACCAGTAAGCTTTGGATGCTTCATCGTTGATTATAGATGACAGGTATGTATATTATATTATATTATATTAGCATCATTAGCTGTTAGGAACCGGACGCAGTTCAGAGTGCAGTGGCACAGGCGAGCTTAGGTTAGCTGTGGTGATTTCAGGATATGTGCCTGTGGGGCTACATGCTCCCCGACCTTCACTGGGCTGGAGCGATACAGTGATAAAAATGTACCTTATCAGATAGGGTGACCATACGTGCCATTTTCCCAGGACACGTCCTGGCCAGGATTTGTTTTGGCTTTGTTTTCCTGTTTTCATGCTTGCTGAAGGTAATGATCGAAAAGTAGTTTGACCAATAACATGCAAGCATTGTACATAATGGACCAATCATGGCGTGTGAGAAGGTGGGATCTACGGTCAAAGCGATGCAATTACGCGTACATATTAGGTGTGTTCGACTTAAAAACAGCACGGCTCAGACCGATCAGTGTTTGACATCAAAGACCTCGAGAGTGTTTCGAAAGCATAACCGTCTGTATGGTACTTTGATGTCACACACCGATCGGTCTGCACACACAAACAAAGCCAAAACCTAGATATTTTAGGCAATATAGAAATCCTGGCCAGGACGCGTCCTGGGAAAATGGCACGTATGGTCACCCTATTATCAGATATATCATCTTGCAAAGGCTGAGGCTACAAGCCGCTTAGACGACACCAGGGACAAAATCGGATTCTGTTAGGTGACAAAAAGAGCCTGCTTGGCTGTAATCTCTGAAATTATCTAGGTATTTTTTCTCTGAGTAAAACGCTGGGCCCTAATGCTACAGGATTTGGCGATGAGCTGCCACCTTTTCATAATTTTGTAAGGAACGGTTCACCCAAAAAATTTAAATTTTGACATTAGCTTATTCCCATGTCATTTCAGCTCTATTATAATATTATTTGCTTTGTATGGAAATCTTATGCAGAATGTACAAGCTTCTGTTTTCCATACAATAAAAGTGGGTAGTGATTAGGGCTATATGATATTGACAAAAAAATATGATTTTTTTTAATCAATATTACCATTTCGGTTCACAATTTTAAGATAGTATTTCCTCACACACTTTACATTCATGAATGCATTTTGGAAAACCAATTAGAGTTTTATCAAAAGGCTATAACATCATGCCAAAACAATATGAATATGGGTAAACACCAAACAATAAAAAACAACTAGAACAAGAAAAGAAACTAGAACAGTGACAATAAGGCTTCTATATTTTCTTCTGTGTCGTGAATGCTGTTTTCTGTTCTCGTGCTGCATTCTGATTGCACATCACTACGGTGAATATCGGCAGAACTCCACTCATTGACACTTAAAACATTACAGTGTCTATTCTTTAGGGTGTGTCTGTAGCGAGAGTGTTTAATCTATGCTTTTTTCAGCACACGGGCAATATGATCATCATAGATACTTGCAATTAAGTTGGAAAGATGCAAACTTTGTTTCTGAATGACCAAAGTAAGGATACAGTGTCATTTTATTTTACATTTAAACAAGGCCAGCCAATGAAATACATGCCCAATCTGCAATATTTAACAACTTTAATGTGTCCAGTGTGTAAACAATGATTTAAACACTTCATTCATCAGAAATGCAAGCACAATCAGCATATTTTTAAAACTCAAGACAGATGTCATACCTGATGAACATCTCTGAACTTTTGGCTGTTATCTATGCTTTTTCCACACAAGTGTGAAGCTCAACTCCTATAGGAATGAAATGCAAATGCTCACTTGCTCTTTACCAGTCGACATGCACTGTGAGGGGGGGGTGGAGAAATCGTGCTTTCTGTGGTTTAGAAATCGCTCACATTGTGATTTTATTACATTCATTCATTTTCTGTGAAGCTGCTTTGCAACAATGTGCATTGTGAAAAGTGCTATACAACTAAACATGAATCGAATTGAATTAAGATTTCGGTTAATCTCACAGCCCTAATACTGATTTTTATTGCCAAGAGCAAAAAGAAGTCCACTACTTTCCACACTATCATTCAAATTTTTTTTAAGGAAATTTATACTTTTATTCAGCAAAGATGCATTAAATTGATCAAAAGTGACAGTAAATACATTTATAATTTAACAAAAGATTTCTATTTTAAATACATGCTGTTCTTTTCCATGTTCTATTTATGAAAGAATTCTGAAAAAAGAAAAGAAATGAGTTACCACAAAAATATTTATAATATAATTTCAGCATTGATAATAATAATAAATTTTTTCTTGAGCATCAAATCAGCATATATTTATGATATCTGAAGGATCACGTGACACTAAAAACTGGAGTAATAGCTGCTAAAAAAATCAGCTTTGCCATCACAGGAATAAACAACATTGGATAAACTGCTGCTAAAAATTCAGCTTTGCCATCACAGGAATAAACAACATTGGATAAACTGTAACAATATTTCACAATATTACTGTTTTTAATGGATTACTATTTTTAATTTATCTTTTAATATTCTTCAGAAAACATACAATAGTTTTGTGTAAGAAATCAACCAAAGTTGTTGTGTTGCTGCTGATAATCTTCTCTGCCATAGCTCTCAAATTTGACTCGAGTGACAATGGTGTTTGGTGTCATTGACATTAAACCTGACACATCACATCCGAAGATGCAAGTTTTTTTTGCCATTTTTATAAATAACAGGTTCAATTTTGGTGTTTCTCACACGAACCTGCTGTAAAAACTGTAAAAAAAAATGTTTTGTCTGGTAAAAAAAAATGTGGAAGTAACTAAACCGATTTTATTTATATGATTTTATTATCACAGAATCAACCTGACTACAACAACCAAGTAATTTTTAAGAATAAGGTCAGGTAGAAAAAAGGTAACAATTGCCCGTTACTTTTTTAAAGAGTGTATCGTATGCCTTTGGCAGACTTGGAATATAGTGCATGAGTCATATGGACCACTTACAGTCCCCCCCCCTCTTAAAATAATCAAATTTTTTTTGCTTTGCAGCCTCTAATGAAGATGGACAAAGTTTTTGTTTTATCCAGCTGTATTTACTTATAACATCCAAGTGAAAGATATAAAACCAACATGTCAGAAAAAAAAACAAACAGAATCACTGAGTTAGAAAAAGGATCACCCCCTTGTGTCAGTATTTTGTTGAAAGACCTTTTGCTTTAATTACAGCCTTTAGTCTGTCGGCATATGTCTCTACTAACTTTGCACATCTAGACTTTGCAATATTTAAATTCAAGCTCTAGCTCAGTTAAATTTGATGGCGACCTTTTGTGGACCGCAGTCTTTAAGTCATTCCACAGATTTTCAGTGGGGTTTAAGTCTGGGCTCTGACTAGGCCATGCAAGCACATTAATCTTTTTCTCTTTCAACCACTGTGTGCTCAGTTTTGCTGTGTGCTTTGGGTCATTGTCATGTTGGAAGGTAAACCTT
>NW_015652998.1:1482890-1487559 GCF_001515625.1 Sinocyclocheilus rhinocerous | reverse complement strand
GGTAATCCTTCTTCCCATTGACAACTTTCTGGCAGAGGGCAGCAGATTTTCCTCAAGAATTTGACGGTATTTTGCCCCATCCATTTTTCCTTCTATCCTGACAAGTGCTCCAGTCCCTGCTGCAGAGAAACACCCTCATAACCGGATAATACCACCTCCATGCTTTATTGTAGGAATGCTGTTATTTGGATGGTAAGCTGTATTGGATTTCTGCCAGACATATCGTTTGGTGTTGAGGCCAAATTATTTAATTTTTGTCTAATCTGCCTCAGAATCTTCAAGGTGTGTTTTGGCAAAGCTCAGTCTGACTGCATGTGGCCTTTCATGAAGAGTGGCTTTTTTCTTGCAACCCCCCCATACAAGCCACATTTGTGGAGAATTTGTGATATTGTTGTCACATGCACACAATGAGCACTCTTTGTCTTTTTATGTGTTGGTGTTATATCTTTCACTTGGATGTTATAAGTTGCACTGAGACTGAGTAAATACAGCTGGATAAAACAAAAACAGTGTCTGTCTTCATTTCAGGCTGCAAAGCAACAAAATGCGATTATTTTAAAGGGGGGTGATTCTTTTCTATACCCACTGTATATGGTGCTTTATTTTTGTCCTTTTGGGAGCTTGTCAGTAAAAATAACCATCCACTTGTTTTCAAAGGAAAACAGAAGGTGAAGGTTGGACGTTCTGCCTAAAAGGTCTCTTTTGGGTTTCATACAAGAACTAAAGGGTCAGAATGACATGAGTGTGAGTAACTGTTGACAAAATGTTAATTTTTTGGGTAAACAACATTTTCATACAGCTATAATGCATCACAGTCAAAACATTACTAGTACAAATCCACATCTCTGATTGACCATGGCTGGAATAAATGCCTCCTGTCACCATTTTGGTTTCTCAGCCATGTCACAGGACTGCACATCAGTTCAAACACGCTTTTTACCTCAGCTGCTCAATAACCAAAGGCAAGGAGAACAGAGGCAGCTAGAACAGATTGATGCAGTGGAGCTCTTCTCATCTTCACTGCAGTGACTGAAGATCAGACGAGATCGCTCACACTGGATCCACCTGTCAAAAACATCTTTCAGCATCGTAGAGATCACCGCAGGCAGGAAACTTGTTTTCTCCTCCCCAACCCGACTGTACATTCATACAAACGCTTTCTAGACCCGAACACAGAGATTCAAACCCTGATACTCTTTCCAACCAGCACTGCATAAAAATGAGTGATTCTTTTTCGTTTCCCTTTTTTTTTTTAAATCTGTGGTAGGCATGAAGAACGCTGATAAAGAAGATGTGCACACAGAAATCTTGCGTTATCTTTCCAAATGATTGAGATAAATGCATTATGTAGCCTTGCATTGACTCTTTATCGCCTGTTTTAAAAGATAAATATCTATCAGCGACAGTACATTTGTTGGTCCTCACTATCAGTGCTGTGGAGGAGACAATGAGGGTGATTATTATGGGGGAATGAGGCTTAAATAGTGCCGACTGTAGTAGATGAGAAGCAGAGAAAGCTATCTGCTATCAGAGTTGTTTTCTGAGGCTTGTTTGAAAGTTTACTCGCCTGAAGGGAAGATTTGGAGCTGAAGTATGTCACAACTGTGGCACATCCCTCATTCACATGCTCAAAGCCCCAGGGAACCAACATGTCTGAATGCAAATGGTATGAATCTCCCCTGGAATTATCCTTAGCTAGAATTATTAATTAATGGAAGGTGTTAACTTGGAAACACTTTGGAATTTTAGCAGCTCAGATTGAAATTTATGGTAAATGAGGCTCTCGTATGGTGTTTTATTACAAATGCGCTATAATTGTATCTAAAAACCCTTGCATTACTATTAATGTATGCAATGTGATAGGGTTTAAAAAAGACAGTGGAGCAGTGAAATGTCCCAGAGGGATATTTATATAATTACAGAATAAAAGTAAAGGGAAGGAAGTAGGAAACAGTTTGGAGTTCAGGTGAAAATGTAAGAAACTCATTATGCTGTATTTCTAGGGCGTTTTGGAGCTTTTCTGTTTGAGAAGACCCAGATTTGACATTGTCTGCAACAAAGGGCTCGCAAATACATGAAACAGGCCCCCTTCTGGAGTAGTGCAATAAAAATCAATTGCACATGGGCACATGGGGTTTAGCCGGCTGTGAGGGGGCTGGAGCAGAGATGATTGGTGGGTGGAGGTTTCACTGTCACTGTAATTACAAAGAAGAATGCAGGGCAAGACATTGAGGTCTTGTTTTTCAGGAGGAAGAGCTTTGGGGGGGTGCTTTGATAATTTTAGATAACGTATTGACTACCCAGCACTTGCATTCTTCTGTCATACCTGGGTATTGATTGAAAATTAGTGCTAATGAGTGTTTCACAAGTTTTATATTGTTGATTGTAGTTGAAACCAGTTGAAACCAGTTGAAACCCCCTGCCATAAGATATAAGAAAAATATTAATTAATTTATTTACTTACTTCATTTGCAAATTGTATTTGATAATGCAAATCGAATGTCCATTTACGTTAGTTTTAAATTTCTGCTTCTGTACTCTTCCCAGTTTGTTCCCAGTTCTCCAAAGGAGTCTACGCCATCATCGGCCTGTATGACAGGAAGACCATGAACATGCTGATGTCATTCTGTGGCGCTCTACATGTGTGCTTCGTCACGCCCAGCTTCCCCATCGATACCAACAACCAGTTTGTGATCCAGCTGAGACCTGAGCTCCAGGATGCTCTGATCGGCCTTGTCGAGCACTACAAGTGGACCAAGTTCGTCTACATGTACAGCTCGGACTCAGGTTGGCTTTTTATCCTGCTAACGTGCCGTTTCAAAAGTGCAATGATGGAAACTAAATTTATGAGTAGTTCTATGATGACTTTTTCAGGGTGAGGTGAATATTTCATTCTTTGTTTTTTTTCCTGCATCTGCATTGCCACTGCAGCTGCAGTTGTGATAAAATGTTGTAATACTCTGTAAGGTTGCTCAGGATGTCATGAAGATGAACTGCAGATAATTTAGTGATTTGTGATTTAGGAGCTTTAGAAGATATTGCTGGGAAAGTTTGAAAAACATGATGATTTGATGTAATCCTGTTGAGGTGCTCTGCTTGGCTTATAATAGGGTTATACTTTGACATTTCCAGTGCCTCGGGTGTAGTAATTTTACTTATGGCTCCCTGATTCCCGCAGGATTGTTCTGAAAATCTGTTTGAAGTTCACAGAAAGATCTTCATTTTTGATTTGAGTATGGATGAGCACAGGCTGCACCATGTAAGTGGAGACACGTGTGTGGCTTTCCATCATATTTGCCATATGCAATCATTATCAGACTGTCATTAGAGGATAACTCCAAATCATTATTGCAACCATTTACGGATCCCATGACCAAAACAAGGCAAGCAAGTGAATTCGTTTAAGATTTGTGCCAATGTTGTGCACAGTATTTTCTGCACAAAAACTGTTCTAATTTGTTAACCACCCATAGTCCAGTTTAACCAGGTGCTAAATGGATTAGTATAGCGTTGAGCCATATTTAAATAAAGTCATTGTCATTATTTTCAGTACAAACATGCCTCATTTCTATGTAAATTAGGCTCATTATTGATTGAGCCTTATTCATAAAACTCAGTGCTATAGAACTGTTCAGTCATGAAATCAATTTGTAGACCAACCCGGAAGACTAATTCACCATGGCTTCCCTTGGGAATTTCCTGAAGGGGTTTTAGAATAGCAGTCTTCGATTTGTGAGTAAAATAAGGTCTGTGGTTCAGGTTACTTGAAGAGACTTTAATGCTTTGTTCTA
Source organism: Sinocyclocheilus rhinocerous (assembly GCF_001515625.1). Taxonomy (NCBI): domain Eukaryota; kingdom Metazoa; phylum Chordata; class Actinopteri; order Cypriniformes; family Cyprinidae; genus Sinocyclocheilus; species Sinocyclocheilus rhinocerous. The sequence continues at coordinate 1,483,768 of NW_015652998.1, read as the reverse complement.
CAACATAAATTATACATGGTCGGACCACAATTGTGAATTCCGAAGCCTCTGTATTAGGACTACAACAGTTATCAATTCGTTAAGCATGTAAAGTCACATCTTTGTGGTAGTTGTAGTCGTTTGTGACAGTTTAAATATATATATATATATATAATTTAACGCAAAATTACTAAAGCACAATTACTATTCTAACCTTTTAACCCAATTTTGCTTCTCTGCTTGCGATTAGATTAAAATGATCTAATCATTTTAAGCCGCTAAACTCCGGGAAAGTTTTCAGTCAAATGATCCAGTAAGCGAATGCATTCAAACAATCCGTCCAAAACAGCGCTAATATAAAGGACACCAGGCTGATTACATCAGAGATTGCAGAGAGAACAGAGACTCGCGTTGCGTTTAAAGTGAATTATTCATTCCAGTGTTTCGCTTTTAAACACAAGCTCTGTCATATTCTGTGATTGTCTCTGAAGTAGCCTGTATCCTTTCATATCAAAGCACGAAATAAACTACGTGCATGCAACGTCGTGGTCAGTTAAGTCATGAAGTTACCAATAAGGCGATTAAAGCTGCCTTAAAACTGTACATGCATGTGATATATTTTATGAGTCACATTTAAGAACATGTCTCTGAAATGGTTTTCAAAAAGTCCTGGAGCAGCCCTGCACTGTCTCCCTCATCTAACACACTCGATTCAACTCGTCACCTCATTAATAGAGACTTTAAGACCTGAAGTGGGTCAGAAAAGGTAAAAAGAGTTGAGAGAAAATATGATGCGTGTCAGATCTGTGTCACGTTCAGCAGCGGCAGCTCTTAAAGAAATAGCAGTCAAAACAACCTAATAACCAGCTGCTGTGATGTCTATTAATCAAAGGACAAAG
>NW_015652998.1:1457034-1481092 GCF_001515625.1 Sinocyclocheilus rhinocerous | reverse complement strand
AACAAGATAAATGGTCTATGCTTAATTTCATGAAGTGTGCGATTAATCGTGATTAATCACAGAAAAGGGGTGTGATTAATTAGATTAAAAAAAATTTTAATCAATTGACAGCCCTAATATATATATATATATATATATATATATATTGTTCGTTTTTATCTTTTGATGAAAATATCCTGTAAATTTAGCCTTTCATTGCCCTGTTTATTAATTGTAGTCAATTTAACTCGTAATACAAAAGCATCTAATTTTAGTCAACAACACACACAAAAAAGACAATGAAAATATAAAAAATGAAACTAAATATTCCAACTAGGGCTGCCATGGTATTAGATTTTTACTACATGATTATCATGGCCAAAATAATTCTTGATAACAATATTATTGCAATATCTGTAGAAATTTTGAGGGTCAATCATGAATCACACTCAAAATATAAGTGTATGGAGACGGAGAGAGAGTTCATAACCATAACTGTACAAAGGCTTACAAAAAGAACATACTGTTGATCGGCACTTCTTGCAGACTGGGTTGTCTAAGACCTCATCTTTTTTTATAGAATCCAAAAAAACATCCACACTAGTGGGTGACCTTTTTTGGGTGCAGGTACAGTGTACTGCTTTTGTCTGTCATCTCCTCCAGCATGATTTTGTAGCTACACATAGTTTTATATTAGCTACACTTATTTTACTCTTAAAGTAAAACCACTAATCCCAAAACCTATATGAAGTTCCCAAGGGAACCCATAGCAAGAAAATACAAATTCTCTTCCCAGTTTTAAGACTACAAACTGAACAGCTCTGTTTGTCTGGTGAAATGAACTTCACATCATTACCGCTCACGGAAAGCAGCTGGTAAACAGAACTTCCTTTAAAAGAGGTATCTGTGTACGTTTCCTATTGACTAGCAGGATTTAAATAATGGAGAAGATCATCATAACTAGCCATATATCCAGATGCTTTATAAAAAGCTGATTCAGGTGTCTGGATTGCAGTGGTGGAGAGATGCTGCATGCACAGTGATGTACAGATTTTGTGGCAGCATTTGTGCTGTTACCTAATTTGCATAATTCCTTTAGTGAATCGGCGCTAAAACAACACAGAGAGCATGTGCAAATAACAAATAACAGCACTGTCAACAGGCACAGTTCATTGTGAATCCCCCCACCATGTTACACAATATTACATTTGTCTACACCCCTCCCCCCATTCTTGATTATACAAAGTTAAGGGAAATTAAAACCTCAATCAAGAAACACACATTATTGATTCACTTATCATGCAGATGTGTGCCAGTGCCGAACTAGGAACACAAGGTCACTGAGTGTTTCATCCACACACAAATACAACAACTACCTCTGCTCTCCTGTTGCCTGGATACAAGAGTACTCAGTCTGTAGGTTATTTTAAACCTTTTAAGTAACTCCTGTGTGTGCATACGTGTGTGTGAGCGTGTGTGTGTGTGTGTGTGTGTGTGAAATGTTTATGTCATGTCAAGTAGCACATTAAACCCAGAGCTCACAGGTAAAGAACATGGCAGATGTAATCATAACTATCCTCAGTCTAAGCTGACACAAAATCTGTCAGAATGTTTGTTTGTTTCCTTGTTTTAATCAAATTATATATGCCGATTAGTTATATGTACAGTATATCGGTAACATATCGGTTAGTGGCCGATATTAGACTTTTTTTTTCCCAGTATTTAATTGTGCATGCTCATTTCCCCTTTTTTCACATTTAGATTATGTTTGCAATCATCTAACGCTCATTGCAAGTTAATTTAATATCACTGTTAAATGTAATCTCAAAATTAATATCCATTTTTCATACTGTACATTATAATGTTGTAATGCCTAAATTTACTTGTAATATATGAAAGACTGATTTTAGTTTTTAGTAATTTATTTCTAATTAATTTAGACAAAATAGTATGGAATTTTAATTTCAGCCATTTATTAGTTATTCGCCATAATGTAAATAATTATTGGTTTATCGTTATTGACTGAAATGTTTATATAATGCATTCCTAATTCTGTCCATATTCATTAGTCTTTGTCCACTGCTTGTACATCACTGTTTTTCAGCATCTTGAGTTTTTTTTTTCCGATTACTTAGGTTGACATGTCCGATAGTGTTGGGCGATATGCTCAATTTTCATATCGTCTTATCGTCAGCCTGTGAGATCGCCGATAGACGATATTATCGTGATAATTTATGTAATTATTTACTTAGTTTCATTGCGAGAATGTGAACCAACTCCAGCGTAAGACTAAAAGCAGCCTAATGTTTTTAATATGACTGAATTTGTATTTAACATGATAACAAATTAATAGAAACAACGTAAGTTACTAATTATAATGCTTACATTTCCTCAGATATTCAAAAAGCAGCTACAGAAAACGAGCAAAGAACATTACATTACCAAAGAACATCATCACAAGCTCAGTCTAGCGTGAGTTTATGCACTTTAAAAACACTCCCGTTAAAATCAGTGAATATACACTGTATGATGAATAAATCTCTTATACTTACATCGCACGCAGATCTGCACTTTGTTGTTTATAATGAGAGAATTCGCGAGTCAGAATTCAGTCAGCGCGCGCTGAACAACAGAACTCAGCTCTTTCAGTGATGACTCATCTGATCGCCTCTGATTGGCCATTGCATTCAAAAGCTCAGCATAATAGTGTGCGATTGGTTAGAACGTGCAATACTGTAAAAACGCGGAAAAAGAAATATAGGCCTAATGCAACAAATAAGCCCTAATATTAATTAGATAGTATTACTAGCCTGATAATAATACTAATAATAATACTACTAATAATAATAATAATCGTCTTGCTATCGTCAAAGGCATAAGCCACAGGCGATATCTCTGACTATCGTCGATAAACGATACTATCGTCTATCGGCACAACCCTAATGTGAAACCTAACTAACATCAGAGAACTGTGAACATACAAATGTGTATTTCATTTATTGAAATATTAACTTTAAATCTTAGGGCTACTTCATGTTTATATTTTAGGTCAAAGGGGTTCGGCTGACAAAAAAGTTTGGGAATCGCTATTCTCACGCCATGATGCTGACGCAAAATTGCCAAAAAGACAAAAATTCGACAATTTCACATATAAATAACTATAAATAATGGCCAGTAAGTAATTCTTGATTTAAAAGCAGAAGTCAAAACCATAAGTGGACGGTTACTTCCGTGCCTGAAGATAGATTCCATGATTTCAATTGAAACACTGTTTGTCTGTCTGTCCCTCTATTTCAGTTACTTCCTCTCTCCTTTTCTCTCTCATCCACAATATCTTTGTGCCGGAGGGTATAACAGCTAGTAGCCATTTTTTCTTTTGACAGAAGCCGCCCATAATTCCATAGGCACCATTTTCATGATGGCAGTGCCAATAGTGTCCGTGTACTGTTGCTTGGAATTACATCATCGCATTGCATGTTACTGCTCTGGGATTTTAGGACAAATGAGTGTTTATGAGTCTGTGCGTGTGTGTGTGTATAAGGATTAATGCTTTGTGCCTGGGCAAGTGACCTCTGTATTGAATAGACAAACCAAAGGGATCAAGTTACCCCATTTCCCCCCTTTTCTCCTGCTCTGTCTCTCCGTCTCTGTCGGGTGTAGGGTTTCTTCAGGCTCCAGACAGAGGCACTAATAGGGCCTTTACCCCCAGACACCAACACAAGGCACAGAGAGACAGACAGAGAGAGCGAGACAGTGGGGCGTGTGCGTGAGATGGAAGGAAAGTGTGTAATTGATGGCACACCTGCATGCTATCAGTAAAAACGAGAGCCATGAGTGTGTGCTAAAAGAAGAGAAACAAGAGATGGAGACAGGTGTGTGTGTGTGTGTGTGTGCGCCTGTGTTCTGGGAACTTGTGCGACATACAGAGCATTTTGAATGCAAAAATGCATATCCACATTCCTTTTATCATGTTTCCTACAAACTACAAAAATAAGTTTGCTGCTGCAAATAAAAACTAACAACAGATCCACTTCCTGACAAACATTTTACCCGCTCTTACAACTGCCTTTTCAAGATGTTCTATATCTCATGGGGCGCCCCTCATCTGTACCCCACCCCCAAATCCCTCATGACCCCTTAAGAGTTCCTGACAAAGCAAACTCCTCCCACACGACCCCTATAACCCCACATGCAGCCAAAGTTATTATTAATGACATCAGCATGGTAGGGAACTAAACTAACTTATTAAAACTACAATCAACATAACACACAGTAAATCAAATGAAACAGTAAAGGTAGTAACTATAAAACAAACTAACAACTAGACTCTCTATTGAAATCTGTGATTGAAACTAGGGATGCACCGATGTATGAGCCTAGCTCAAGCCAAAAAAAGCAATTATCTGCATCGGCCGATAGTTTAAAAACAGCCGTGAATGTATCCTGTTAATCAAAAGAAGGTTGCATCTTGTGTGTGAAGAAAATATCTCCTTGTGTAGAATTTAGGGCTGTTTAAGTTAACAGGATTGATAATAACATGACAATAACAAGAAATGATTATTCAGCACCAAATCAGCATATTATAATATTTTCTGAAGGATGGTGTGACAGTGAAGACTAATGGCTGCTAAAAACAGCTTTGCCATAACAGGAATAAATTTCATTTAAGATATGCGCTCATGTGTTTTGGAGGAGGCGTGGCTTTGGAGAGTGATTTGCAGGGAGGGTGGGATCTTATGTTTTCATAGCTAGCTTGCTATTGCTAGCCTCTCCGAAATCGCCCACACTACATTTAATATTACTGTTGTTTGTTAAAATCAGTGAATATACACTGTATGATGAATAAATCTCTTATACTTACATCGCACGTACATCTGCACTTTGTTGTTTATGATGAGAGAATTCGCGAGTCAGAATTCAGTCAGAACTCCGCTGTTTCAGTGATGACTCATCTGAACGCCTCTGATTGGCCATTGCATTCATAAGCTCAGCATAATCGTGTGTGATTGGTTAGAACGCGCAATACTGTAAAAACGCGGAAAAAGAAATATAATGCAACAAATAAGCCCTAATATTAATTAGATAGTATTACTATCCTGATAATAATAATAATAATAATAATAATAATTATAATCGTCTTGCTATCGTCAAAGGCATCAGCCACAGGCGATATCTCTGTCTATCGTCGATACTATATACTATGTCCGAGTGTCATCTGTAAATATGCAGTTTTTGTATTGTACATTATAATGTTGTGATGACTAAATTCACTAATTTTTGTTTTTAGTGATTTATTTCAAATTTATTTAGACAAAATAGTTTAGAATTTTAATACCAGCCATTTATTGGTTATTAGCAATAACATAAATAATTATTGGCTTGTTATAGGCAAGAATTTTAATATCATGCATTCCCAATTTTGTCATATTTTTTAATGTCCATATACATCAGATGGACATCTTTGTCCACGACATGTGCAAGAATGTTTTTTGGCATCTAGCACCATTTACTTTTCTTTTTTTTCAATTGTTTAGGTTGACATGTTCATCTAGATTTTTTTTATTTCATTTATTTATTTTATAGCGGCGATTTAATTACCATGCTGCATTTTTTTATATCAAGGCAATGTGTCATGTTAAAAATAGTCCAACCTTTAGAATACACCAAATCCCTAATGAATATTTTCAAAGTAATACAGCGCAAAAAGTGTTTCAGGCGAGGTGTTATGGTTTTCTCTACTACCATGCAAAACTACTGCTACAATAACCTGATCTCACACTAATGTTTACTGCATCATTTGTCAGGTGCTCAGAGATGACATCTCAAAGCCACTGCAGATGGGACGAGCATCATCTGTGGAGCTTGCAGCAGTTTAGTGATCACAACCCCCCAAATCTGTCCTTGCCAACTCACACAGATGTTTACTGAGCTGAAGCATGATGAGCCAGCCGCATGTGCGCTATCTCCTCAAAGACCCAGATAATAGAGTTAGGGCCTGTAAACACACAGCCGGCTTTGTTGAAGAAGCCGAGTTAAGCATACTGCGTTGGACTCTAAAGGAGACAGACGGAAATTCAATTTGTTCGTGTGCGTGAGATATTTGGAGAAGCACGGGAAGAGTGGGTGATAGCAAGCCAATTCTGCTCTTCCAAGACAATCCCTACACTCATCTGCTTCCCTTTTCCTGCCTTATCACCAGTGGCGCAGTCGCGCTAGGCAACACTAACGGGAGATGGAACGCACTGTCCATCTCTCCCTCCGACTTATCTGCGGGTTAGTGCTGCTCGGTGGGAGATAAAGCTGGTTTGCTCTGTGGCACGAGACTGTTTCACAGCTGCCGAGACGAAGGCGTCAGAAGAGGGTAGAGTGTTGGTGTGGCGAAGGCTGTAGAGGCGTTTCGAAAGGCAATCTGACACAGTCTTTTAATGAATGCAAGTGAATGCATTGGCTGCCTCACCGTTCTTTCAATGACAAACCTAATTCTGGCTTCTGTTGTATAATAATCCAAGTACTCATTCCATAAATAGCAAATCTCCTTTTAATCTGTTATTTTACAGAGAGATGTGAAATGAAAGCCTTTCAGATGATGGCTCATATTGACAGCAGTGAAAAAAGAGTGCAGGTAGTGTGTAAATTATACAGAATTATACAAAATTTCACCCTAGTGACAAAAGTTTCAATGAATCTCCCGCAGAAAGTAGTATTTATGTGGACAACTGAACCCAAGAGTCTCTTTGTACACTACAGTCCAGATTGTAGTCTTGTTTTTAGTTAATGGTATGCATTAACGTATTATGCTAATAGTATTCAGTGAGCCAAGATCAGTGTCTATATTTATAATGTTTCTATCTGCTCATCTCTAGATATAGTTGAATCTCTGCCAAAAGCAAAGGCATTTGCCTCATTTGGAAAAAAATCGTGCAAGACCTTCTGAAAAGACATGGCGTTTACAAAAATGGACATATTTTGACAGTGAAGCAAAACGAATCATGTGTCATCTAACACCAAACTTGCTTCTAGGGGACTGGGCCATAATGTATGAGCAACTGTGATGAACCAAAGTGCAACCGAGCATTCACAACAAATGCAAATTCATTTAAATACATAAACCGGCTTATTAATGTTGTCTCTGAATAATTTTTTTTTTGAGTTTGTCGTTTTCCTGATCCATTTAAATGTGCCAGCTAGTTTGCGCTGAAACATCTCACTTGCTCAACTTTGCATGGCCTAATTTTCCACCAAAATCCGTAGTCAGGCTTTATCAGGAGGTTGGTGGTTTGTGTTTTTGTACATTTGTGCTGCTCGCAAACACTGATATGTGTATTATTATAGGTGTCAGTATTGATCTAGCTTTTGCTTTGAAGGCACTTGCCTCTGGTTGAATTGAAGATTTGATGTCTTTGAAGTTGAAATTCTGCTGCCTGCAGAATCCATCGTTCATATTGACCAGTAAGCTTATCGTAACCGAGCACAAGTCAACACTGATCGCTGTATTAAAGCGTCATAATTAGATTTTTAAAAATGCACAGGCTTTGATCCTGTTCCTCTGGGTAAAGGCTGACAGGGAATTTACCTAATTCAGTCAGCATGACTAAATGAGATTGTCTTTTGAAGTTGAAGTGCTGCAAGACCACCCAGATCTCTTTTTAAACACAGTTTAGCACTTTTAATCAGCATTTGTATTACTGATGACTCTTTTAAATGCTGTAATATTTCGATTTAACACTGCAGTGTCATGTAGTGACATTTTGTTTTCTAATTGTTGTTATTGGTAGGGGGTACATTTAAAGACACTGGACAATAAAATATATAAAAATATTCATACTGAAGGAGGTGACATTTTCTGATGCATTTATAGTCATTTAAAAACTTTTATGTTCTATTTATTTATTTTATTTTGAATAATCAAGGAATTCACAGTTTTTAATTTCTGAATTAAAAGTAATGTAGATATAAGTGAAAAAAATTCTCATCGAATGGATGAAATTCCTTTAATTACTATTTCTTAAGAAAAAATTAAGCATTGGAGCAATTTAATATTATAAATATTTGAAAAACTTATGTCTGCCAATTTGTGCCAAATCAAGCCATGTAGTGATATTTTCACTTTAAACTTTTATTTAAACTATTTATTTTTTATAATATTTTTTCTTTAAGTAATCATTAATCAAGTATTATTTACTTTTTGCTTGATGCTTATGCCATTAAGGTTCACATAAATGTAAACTTTTGTCAAAAATGGTATACATATTTAAAGGGGTCCTATTATGCTCTTTTACAAAGTCTTGATTTTGTTTTGGGGGTGTACTAGAACAGGCTCTCATACTAGGTTGTTTGAAAAACACATTATTTTTCACATATTTTACATTATTACAACACCTCTCTCCCCAGTCTGGCATGAACGGCTCGAATAGTTCCTGTATCAAATGAAGGCCCACCTTCTGAAATACGAAATGTGCTGTGATTGGTTAGCTGGGCCAGTGTGTTGTGATTGGCAGCACCCGGCGCCTGGTCGGGAAATGAGAATATTTGTAACTTCGCAGAACTTTTTTATGCTCAAACAGCAACATTACAGACTAACTAAAGTTGAAAAAGTGAAAAAGCATAATAGGACCCATTTAACAAAACCATATAAAACCAACATGAATGCAAAAACTTGAAAGCTTATCTGGAAGACTTTTTCATTGACCCAGGTAATGGTCAAATAAATGGAAGCATTTGCTTAACTACATTCAATTCATAGTCAATAGATCATAGGAGGATAGGAAATCACCTTAAAAATACAGATGCTACTGAGGAGCGAATCATCTTTCATTAAACTAATTATATCAGTGCGTCTGCTACACAGGAAACAAGCTGTCAGTGTCGGCAGATAGTTCCTGTTTGAAGAACAATCAGCCGTTCTTTCTTTTATTAGTTTCTCTCCATATGCAAGAAACCATCACATGACCAAACCACATGCAGGTAACCAGAAAAAGCCAAATGATCTGAAACGATGTATGCTTAGTCATACATCGTGTCTCTGCATGGCGAGAGACGTCCAATAAAATAGGTTGTTCAGTTCTAATGAAATTCACAGCAAGCCATCCAAATGCTGGCTCTCAGCAGAGCAAAGTCCATTAATATCACATTATTTAATTTCCTCTAAGAAAAGCATAGCTATACAGTTCATACAATTGCTGGTAGTGGCTTTTGATCTACCGGATTACAAAAGGCAGTTCCTCAACGTGAAGTTCTGTTTTCTTTGAAAAGATAATAAGCACTGGAGGAAAAACAAAATCAGAGAATGTGATGCTGAGAATCATATGTAAGCAAGCTAGAAGTAACGTAAGAGCACTGTTTAGTGAAAAAAAAAGTTGCATATCCAAATATTTAATTGAACCATTATTGCTCAAGGTTTTTTTTAAATATGTCCAGACTAAACAACTTCAAACGCGTCTCAACTTGTCCTCCTTACAAAAACACCCAGAATTTTCCCTAAACTGAAGAAAAGTGGAACATTTGAAGTTCAGCGTTTAGCTGTCCATAATTCTAAGCAGGAGATTCTAAGTGATATGAAAGCAGATGTTGATTAGAGCTGGAGCAGAACAGTGGAGACCCCCTGCTGAATGTGGAGACAGAGCTTCTCCTCAGGAGTACGTGACTCAACAGAGCATGTGGGTTTTTTTCCCAAATCAAGACTTTACTTCCCAGAATGTTATAGTACATCACTAAAGTGATATTCACAGAGTTGCATCACTTTCTTAAAATACTGATGTTTTGAAGAGGTACAGATGCTTCAACATATTGTGCTGAAACAAATGTGTATCCATGCAAGCAGCTGCCTATTATGAATATTCAATTATAGCCATACGAGTCTTCTTACTGGGACTTTTTTTTTCCTTTTTGAAGGTCTGACGGTGCTGCAAAACATCTTGGACACTGCTGCTGAGAAGACCTGGCAGGTGACATCCATAAACTTTGACACCCTGACAGAGGTAGCGTTCTTGAAAACCATCCAAGATCTGGATAAGAAGAAGGAATACAGGGTCATTCTGGACTGTGAGCTGGAGAGACTCAACTCCATCTTAAATTTGGTAAATGCTTCATACGTTACTATGATTAAGAACATGTTTAATTTTTTTATATCATGTGTATAGTGCATGTATTTGACTGTGTGAACCCATAACCAGGTGGTTGGCCCAGACAAAATGTTCACATTTTCTGCATGGATTTTAAGGGAAAATATGTGGAATTAAGTGGAATGGACTGGAAAATGCATTACACAGAGCTGAGAGTATTAAGCTCAGAATTCCAATAGTCATTAAATTGTTGTTTCCAGGCCTGGAAATCACAATTTAATGACTATATATAAATAATATATTTAATTATTTATAACATTAAAAATTCTAGTTTTGCTTTAAAATACTCAATTGGCAAGATATTGTTCTTTGTGAAATCTGCCCTCAAGCAAGCATGACCATCAGTATGCCCATTTGCATGCGTATTTACATTTTACAGTCTATGAATTCAGTACTGACATACAAATTGAAATCCTTCCCAGCCATTTTCACTAAAATAATATCAATTGCTTATTTAGTAATCATAAGCAACTGGCAAATGCCACAAGCAAATGTGATCGAAATTCATTATCAAAAGGGTGATAACTTTGCTATCTGTGGAGTTTCATTTGGTCTTAACAATTAGCACTGTTGCAAAACACTTAATTATTTTTAACAAAAAAACCTACACAAATGTATACCTCTATTAATCCTTTATTGCTTCCGCAGTATCCCCAATTAATTTCTTAGTTTCTAGAGGGATTCCAAGTATTGTCAAAGCCCTGTATTTATATTTCATAATTCACAGTGTATTCTCTTAACTTAATGGCCTATAAACACTAAATAAGTTGCTCTTGGACATCTGACTTCATTTTTAGAAATTTTATGTTGACTTCATTATGGAACATTACATGTCTTATTGGATAGCAGATAATTTTTCAGTACACTTTAAAGTTATGTCATGTCTTTCCCATCTGAGAATTGAGAAACAATGAATTCCTCCTTCAGGCACACCAAGGCAATTACTTTTCTCACTGTTCACCATCCAGACAAGATCTCAAAGAAACACTGCCAAACCCAATGATCAGAAATCAGCATCCGATACAATTAACCCTGACGGTGTGCTTCCAGAGGCCCGCTGCTGTTCACAGGTGTTCCTGCGGTCTTCGTGCACATGTAGTCATTAAGTCCTATAATTGGACTTCCTATGGTGACAGATGCCAAATCCTTCTTTCCTCCCTTCAATCTCGTGTAGTTCCGACTGCCCCTTCTGATCACAGATATTCCACACTCAGTGAGCTTGGGAGGGTGTGCAATTAAGTCCTGAATGATGGGACCTATTCATTGCTATTTAGAGAGCCAGGCTAAAAATTATACTTTAATTGGCATCAAATGAAAGAGGCCTGCCATTAGTTGACAGCAAGGGAGAGGGTTGTGCTTTAATGCTCTCATGTGTGTTGCATTTGTCTTTCAGATTGCGGCACAAAAAAAGAACTTGAAGAACTACCATTACATAGTAGCAAACCTGGTAAGTGAAGAATCCTGTATCCTTCAGTCCTCTTTGGTCTGCATGAATGAACTATGAGCCTTGAGGCTACTTAAGATGTATTGTCGTTTAACCTCTTGAACATTGACTGGAATCGCAAGGGAGCGCTCAGACGAATTGATGGTGGTGTTTTACATTGCTTGGCTACTTTTTCTCCCTTTTTTCTATGTGACTGGGGAGTGTGCATTTAAATGTGACACACAATGCAGAGAGATTGCAGATTACCCTCTGAGCTGACAGAATTAGCATTTGTACCCTTTCTTGAAGGCATGAGATCCTTTTCTTTTTTGCATCCTTGTGAGTGGGAGTGTGTGGCAGGGGCGTAGCAACCATTATAACATGTACACCTTTTAACAAATAGGACTACTGGGTGAATCATGTCACTTTTATTATTTGATTTGATTTGATTTTTTTTCCTATGCTCAGAAAATATACTACTAATAAAGCACTCATAGACTGTGACACAAGAAGCATTGAAAATTCATCTTATGATATGATTTTGAATTGAATTATTTTTTATTTTATTTTAGAATTTGTTTTATTTATTTTTCACTCTATTACCATACTTTTCAGATCTTTCCTAGATTGTCTATGGAAGTTTAGAATGTAATATTGCTGATATGTTTAGAATTTAGATTTTCTATTTCTAGTTTTAATTGTTCAGGATGGTTTTAATATTTTAGGTCTGCCAATGCATTAAGCAGTTCAGTGGAGTAACAAAATAATGGTTGCTCAGAAAACATAATTGGCTGACTGAAGAAGCTGAAGAAACTGTTCATGAACTATGACATCACAGGAAGCATTTTAAATGAATCTCATTATGATTATAACATTATGATTATATATATTTTTTTATGTAATTTCCATTTTCACTCAATGGCTATACTTCTCAGATCTTCCCTATGGCACTTCGGTCAGGACTATGGTAGTTTATAATGTTTGATTAATATTTTATTTTAATATTTTTATTATTATTATTATTTTTTTTTTAGTTTCTATTTTCAGTTTTTTTTTCAGGATGGTTTTAATATCTTAATATTACAAAATAATAGTTGTTCAGAAAGCCAACTAAATAAACTGTAATGCAGCCAGGGCCGCATTAAGGCCTTACAGGGCCCCGGGGCTATGACTTACTTTCTTAACCAACTTCAAATGTGACGTTTTAATCTCTAAAGGTAATGCATGTAATATATGGGAAAGCTCCACTAAATAATAGCGCTAATATGTGAGGGGCGGGGCTTTGGCAATCGGCGCTACCGATGACCAGTCAAAATACCCCACAGCCAATCACGGGCCCCCTCCTTGTCCGGGCCCCGGGGCTTCAGCCCCGCCTAGCCCAATGGTTAATGCGGCCCTGAATGCAGCACTCATGAACTGTGACTTCACAGGAAGCATTGTAAATATACAATTGGGTTCTGTGATGGGTAAAAATAAAATCCTCCAAACAAGACAAGTACATAATCCAATTCAGCGATGATGAGAAAAGATGTCATCCCATAACCAATTATGATGAAAGCAGCAAGGATGCAACACTTTGTCCCCTGGGGTTCATCGCCACATGGGTCGGTCACCCAGATGAGCAAACATACACATAAACACAGATACAGTACAATTAGCTGTTATCACACAGTGATATTTACCCAGCATGCATATCTATGTATGTCTATGCATGTGACTGTATCATTAGCTCTAACACTGACTCTCATGATGTAACCACTTTATATTGATAACTGTATACCATAACTGTGCCATAAATCCTTGTTTCTAATGGGTATTTTTCTAAGATCTAGCTAGACTAAGAAGATGTAATTATGTCTAAATTATGTGTTCTGACTTTAATTATGGGTTTATATTGTATTCTATTTTACTGAATACTATTTTCTGTTAAATTTAACTTATTGCTTCAATAGAAAGTGTAATAGATTTTGAACTCATTTTATTACCCTGAAATCTTACACAATTCTGATATTAAAAATGATTGCATTTGCTTTTTCCTTTTGCATTAGAGTACACAAAGTCCTGAAACTTGCTATGTTAAATGTTGGTCTGTGTATCAAAGCAGAATCGAAAGATGAATGAATAACTGGAGATTCTGATGTGTTTGCCTTCAGGGATTTCTGGATCTTAATCTCACAGAGTTCAGGAAGGGAGGTGCCAATGTGACAGGCTTCCAGCTCATGAACTACACAAACCCTACTGTCAGCAGGACAATACAGCACTGGCTGGAGTTTGACAGTAAAGACTTGAAAAGTCCCAAAAGGAGACTCAAGGTAAAGCAAGGTCTTAGTCAAAAAAATATGATTTTAAATGCTCTCATGATGGACTTAAAAAGGTGTGTGCCCTGCTGAAAAGACCTTGAATTTCCATTTTGATCCTGCCTGGGTAATGCATTCAAGAGGTGAAGATGGTTGATGAATTAAATCTTGCTAGTTAAACTAGCAAGAAACACATCAATGTATGCTGGCGACCCTCTATGCTGGTCTTTTCAGCAGGGCAAGTGAAAGCCTAAGGTTGTGAATAAATCCTTTTATCCTTTTCCTCTTACTTTTCATTTGGAACGTGTCTGTGGAACATCTCAGTACACTGGAGCACTCACATATGACGGGGTGACTGTCATGGCCACTGCCTTCCAGAACCTGAGAAAGCAGCACATTGATATCTCTCGCAGGGGGAATGCAGGAGAGTGTCTGGCTAACCCTCCTGCACCCTGGGGCCAAGGCATCGACATTCAGAGAGCCCTACAGCAGGTAACCAGGCACTTTTTTTTTTACAGCAAAAGAGTACTGGTTCTCATGGCAAAGCTGGTACTTCGTCGGAAGAACTGCAAACCTCAGAACTGGCCTGTATTTTTTACTGACTTGGAAGTCGAATGAAGAAATCATGCACTGTTACTATATAACCTGCCCACAAACAAACATAGTACATCTGGGTCATCTTAACATCCAAAGTAATTTGATTCAGCCTTATTATGCAATCACAAACTGCTTTTGTTTTATCCATTATCTGATGAAATTCTCAGCAATCATTTATTGATGTTGATTGTAAATACATTCATTTCAGACAAACAGAAAACAGCCTCTGTGCAGTGCCACATACATATTAACAGGATGCTGATCAATTGAATGGGCTTTGTAACTTCTTATTGGGCATTTCTTTTTTTTCTTTTTTTAAATTGAGTTTCTGGTTCAAGACCTAAAAGTTTTAGGGGCTGGTACAGAGCCAATTTTACCACCTAGATCTGGCTTTCAGCTTTTAAAAATGCCATTATTTCATGCACAGCTAGGGCTTCACAATTTAGGCAAAAAGGCTAATTGCATTTTTTTAAAGTTTCAGGATTGCTGTGGTGGAAGTGATAGTATAACTATAAAATAATACCAATTATTATTATTATTTATATTTATATTTACATTTAATCATTTAGCAGATGCTTTTATCCAAAGTGACTTACAAATTAGGACAATAGAAGCAATTATCATTATTATTACTACCACTACTACAACTACTGCTAAATAAACATATTAAAATATAAAATATTACTTTTTCAAAATTTCTTGATTTCTTTATTTTCTAATGTTAAACCATCCAGCTTTTATTTTGGTGCAAGGAGCCCTTTAAGCTTCTCTTTGTTGACAACAGCTGGTCTCATTATAAGTTTGGGAACATGGTTGGCACATGTTGCATTCCCTAATTCATGTTATGAGGGTCCCAAATGCAGAGATGAATTTGTGTGAAGCAACGTTTACTGCCGCTTTGAGACACTGAAAACACAGGATCATGAGTGTCACAGTCTTCAGCGGGTGTGCCGTTATTGTTTTAGTTGCTCCACCTGTGTCTCCCTCGTTAGCCTCCTCGTTTGGTTCCCATTTATTCTCCTTGTGTCTGTCATCCTGTGCTGATCCGTCATTTCTCATTGTGTGTGTTTCGTGTCTGCATGTGTGCAGCTTTAGGCCTGCCTGTCTGTTTTTCCCCTTCGGGGTGGTTTGAGTTTGTTTTTGTTTCATTTTTATTATCAAAATAAATAACCATTTCTCCTGCAATTGAGTCCTCGCTTCATCTCCCCGCACGCACCGTGACAATGAGCTGCTTGTGTGTAAAGGAACACAGTGCTGCACTTAGGACACATTGCATATATTTATTTAATTAAAAAGCAGCCATTGTGATAATCACAGTAAGCCATAGTGATTTCAGTTTTATTTTGATTAATCATGCAACCCTAGCATAAGTATCATTTGGCTTCCTGTACAAAAATGTAAAACAGGTTTCACACCTAGTGAAGTTCTGGGTGAATGATGAAGATGAAATGAACGATCCGATTATGTGTGATTTTCTCTGTAGGTGCAATTTGAAGGGCTTACAGGACATATTCAGTTTAATGAAAAAGGACATCGGACCAACTTCACCGTCAGCGTGATGGAATTTGGCCCAAACGGACCCAAGAAAGTAAATCGAATCGTTTTTTCCCTGCTTACACACATATGGTGTCCACGCTTACCAGCCCATCCCAATAATCATACATTCTGACTTCTCACTTGAAATTTTAGAAAACAGATAATGCTTGACATTTTCCTGACATAAATTTGATTCGGAATGATTAACCTGAGGTTGCACCTGAAACTTCAGCACTAGCTGTGTTGAAAGCGAATGAAGTGTTAGTCACAGGCAGGCTTAAAGAGCCGCGCATGTATTTCAAGTGATTACAGCTCCTCTTAAGCCATCAATATGAATATTTAACATTCTAAAAATAGTGGCTCTGAAATTCCTGTGCACTGCTGTGATATTCCTCCCTTCTACCTGCAGGTGGGCTACTGGAGCCAACATGAGAAATACGTGAACACAGCTACTTACAGCAACATGCTCAATGAGACGTTTGGACTGCAAAACAGGACCTACATAGTCACCACCATCTTGGTGAGTTTTTCAATACAACTTGAGTTGTAATGGAAAGATAGTAGATTAATAGTTATTTGTGCTTTTTATTGTTTTTGTTTTTTTTACTTTTTCTATTCATCTGATCTGGCAATGTGTCACATAAGTGTGAATTACAAATCATGAGTGTTATCCAGACAATGAGGGTCACATGACAAGAACAAACCAATGGGAAACAAGACACATGACTAAGACAACCAATCAGAACTGAATCATGACACAATGAACAGGGGAACCAATGGCATGAATACATGAGGGCAAGGGAAGCATGACACAAACAGGGACCATGAAACAATTACAAAATAAAAGACATGGAAAACATGAACATGAAACAAAACACCACATTACATCAAGATGAAATGGTGTGCATGTTTTCTATGTGTGTGTGTGTGTGTGTGTGTGTGTATGCAGTTAATGGTCCCTTGGAGTGTGCTATTCTCACTAAACAGAACTGAAAAAAGTATTCTTGTGGTCAACCAAACAGAACAACCAAACAGTCCCATCCTAAATTCATGCCATGGTTTGAGCCTATATTACTGTGTCAGGCTATGAATGGTTACCAATTAATTCAAAGTACAAATAGCTTATAACTGTCCATTTTATATGGTAGCTTAAAATAAAAATAAATCACATTGTATGATATAAAGTCAAAGTTGTGAAATAAAAAGTCTCATTACAAGATGTCACACTGTGTTATATAGTCTCAATTACCTTTTTTAACTATAAAAATTATATAATGATAATTCAGTAATATTGAGAATGGACAGGAGAAAGTATTTTCACAATAAAAAATGACTTGAGCTTTATATACAGTAGGTTGATCTACTAAACACTTAAGGCCGTGACACACCAAGCTGACGGATGACCGTTGGCCAATGTTGGGCTGTCGTTGAACTTCTGTCAGCTCGGTTCACTCTGATTGGCTGTTTAGCTTAGTGAACCAGTGCACGAGAAGAATAGTGAAAGTAATGAAAGCGTGCAAACGACAAAGCCAAGAATGAACACAGAGGCTGTTTTCATTTTACATCTGAGCATTCCAGTATGCAAATATTTTCATAACGACATGGCTGTCTGGAATGTTTAAAGTTAAGACCAACTGATCAGCATGATTCATATTCAAAATGGTAAGCAAGCCTGAATTTGACACAGTACTAGTTTTAGCTTCCCTTTTTGAATGACAAACATAGACTACTGCCACTTGCTGATATAGACAGTTTTTTCCTCTCTTGCAAACGCAGAACATACGTGCTAGTTGGCCATTGCCTGCAGTCTTTGTGGTGTGTTCAAGCACATTTTTTGGCCTAGATGCAGGTGACACAAGGCGACAACACAGTCTGCTTATTTCACCATTTAGTTCTTTAATGTTGGTTTGGTGTATCACGGCCTTTACAGGTACTGGGCTGCTCCTTCAGGTCCACTCACTCCCATTTTACTCAGTAGCCACAAACTTGCTAGAGCATACAACAAAGACATAAAAAGGCATTAAGAATATTACTGTCACCATGTACATAGTGATATTTTGGTGCTCCTGGTAAGTTATATCACTTGTTTCATGGTAAAAAATTATGCAAATTCTAAAAAATTGTCACCACATGATCTCTCACTCAGAAGAGTTTGTTCTCTGCCTCTGGGGTGAATCACCATCCTCTCGGGAAGGTAAGAGGTAGTGTGAATCTTTTGAACCCTGCTGGGTTTACTGTTCTGCTCATTACGGGAACAGTTTGTGGGCTGACTGAGAGTTTTGAGTGGCTATTAATCTTATTTCAGTGGAACTCCAAAAAGAAATAATACCCTCATTCCCTTAAGGATTTTTCTTTGACTGTGGTTAGACAGCTGTACTATTGATTTCTCTTTTATAATAGTCTGCAGGACTGTAATATTATACCCATATATGAGGAAACACAGGTGTGTTTCCTCATACACACATTTCAATGTACTTCTCTTGTTTTTTTGTTGGATGTTTTTTTTTCTTCTGTTGATGTTGTTCTGTGTAGATGCACAGAACTGAGCTGAAATGCAACTCTTCAATAATATATAAGCTGAGAAATATGCTGGAAATGCAGAAAACATTTGATGTAGCTGATGCAAGATTTTCTTTCAAGCCTCTTCGACTACTCTGAATCATGTAGTAACCAAACAACTAGACTGATCTGGCTCTTGCTACCACACGAAACAAGAAATGCAAAATTAACCTGCACTGTGTTCTTTATCCTTAGGAGTCTCCATATGTGATGCTGAAGAAGAACCATGAGCAGCTAGTGGGTAATGACAAATATGAAGGTTATTGTGTGGAGCTGGCTGCAGAGATCGCCAAGCACGTGGGCTATTCCTACAGACTAGAAATAGTGGGGGACAGAAAGTATGGAGCCAGAGACTCAGAGACAATGATGTGGAATGGGATGGTTGGAGAACTAGTGTATGGCGTAAGTAGCTATTATCTCTGAATGCTATCAAGTTTTGTGTGGTAAGGATTTGTTTGTTTGTTTGCTTATTTATTTATTCTAGCCTTTACACTATTCCCTTTTATTTTATAATTTTATTTTAGCTGGCATGTTAAGTTTGAGTATCTCTAGCGTACATCAGTCACTTAAGCTTAAAGCTTCACTTCAACACTTGCAACATAGCAAAGAGTCCTAACAAAGGCCAATTAGCAAGATATAATAGGTGCATGTGAGGTTGGCTTTTGTACACACTCAGTTTTTTATTCAGAGCATTTTTACCCTGAGGCTGCAGCATTAGTTGCTTTGGAATGCTAAGCAGTGTCAGATGCAGTCTGTCTTCATTGGGCTAAAGGCGAACACCACAGCTCAGTGTTGTCAAGCGGCGTTCGTTAGATTTCTCTTCTGCTTGAAGAAAATATGGCATTATTATGAAGCGTAGAGAGCAATAGCATACGAGGGATTCTCTTGAGGATGCAGCATTGAGTATAACTGACTCTGTAGTGATTCATAGTACTTGAAGTTATTTATATGTTCAGCTGTTTCTAAAATGGTGGATAAAGCTTTTTGTTGGTTTGTGCTTGATTTGTAATTCCAGTGGGTTCTGAAAACCTAGAGAGGAACAGCCTTGTTGTATGTAAACTGGATCTCAAAGCTTCTTAAAACATATTCTGAATGTTTGATTGCATCACTTTCTGAGAAGTTGTTGAAAATATGATTGTCAACAGTAAATCACACTAGGCACTCTATCTTTGCGTAATGATGTAATCATATTGTCTTGTAGAAAGCAGACGTGGCTGTCGCCCCCCTCACCATCACTTTGGTCAGAGAGGAGGTCATCGATTTCTCCAAGCCCTTTATGAGCTTAGGTATATCCATCATGATCAAGAAGCCCACCAAGTCCAAACCAGGTGTCTTCTCCTTCCTGGACCCATTGGCATACGAGATCTGGATGTGCATTGTGTTTGCCTACATTGGCGTGAGTGTGGTGCTGTTCCTGGTGAGTCGCTTCAGTCCGTATGAGTGGCATGCAGATGACGAAGAGGAAGGAATGGAGCAGCAAAACCAAAACCAGAACCGACCACCATCACCAGAACCCAACCAGTCGCCAAATCAGCACAGTCAAAATCAGAATCAACGAGAGGAGAAGCAGGAGAAGCAACCTGAACACACCAATGAATTTGGGATCTTCAATAGCCTGTGGTTTTCCCTGGGAGCCTTCATGCAGCAAGGATGTGATATCTCACCAAGGTAGGGGGAAATGAAAAAAAAAAGCCATTTTCATCATCATTATCATTTTTTTTCCATCTTCCACCGCTGCTTTTTCATTTGGCTGACTCATATTCCACAAACAACATCTGTGATGGAGAAAATGGGTTGTAAAATAAAGATGATCTTAATCGTCTGCTGCATTACACCATCCCTGAACTACATCTGAAATGCAGATCATGTTGAAATAAGATGCCTCAGAATTTATTAAGAACGGAACAGGGAGATTTAATTTGAAGTGAAGGTAAAGATTAGATTATCAACTGACTTTTATGACCAAAACAGATTTTTTTTAGTGTCTGATTACCTACACGCAAATATAATCAATGGATTAAAAATTTTACTCTAATTAATTACACAGTGTGGTGATTAATTAATCTAATTAGGTATTACATTTTCTTTTTTTTTCAATTTCTTTTTTCATTTTTCATTTTTGGGTAAACTATCCCTTTAATTCATTTTTTGGAAAGGAAAACTTGAAATCGCATCATATGACCCCTTTAATATAGATTTTTATTAATATGTCATTATAATTTTTTTATGACATTATACTCTAAATAAGAAACTAAAAGGTGGCAGTAAATATCTTAATGAATAAGTCATTGAGTCATTCATTCATTCATTTGATTCAAATCGATTCGAGTACTGCCCTGCAGAAGCTACAGAATATAATTAAGTTTCCCAGAAGACAAAATAAGTTAAATTTACCCTGATTTTCAAATTCTGTCCTATCTCTTTGGCTGAACTGGCACTTGTTCACACAGTTCTTTGTCGCTAGCATTAGTCATGAGGAAAGTGTAACCATAGGTTAGGCTAGTGCTGACACCCCTGAAAGGGTCCTCTAGCCTCATTATGTGCAGATTGGCCTTGAGCCTCTGGGTGTGCTGGCTCCTCAGCTGGTGTTTGACATTTTGGTTGGACATGTATATCCTTGGCTTGAGGGAAGCAAGCAACACACTCAAATTAGATTACACTGCCAGAGAGAGTTCGATGACAGATGTGATTGTCTGCCAGAGCACTGTGCCTAACAGTGTTTCTCAATGCTAGCCATCACCTCACCCCTTTGAGCTAAAGAAGGAATGCTGAAGTTATGAAAGGTTATGAATTCATTAGAAAGTCCTTGATCTGTGCTCAGTGTTTGAGGGTGGTCAGTTGGTTTTCATGGTTATAAAGTCTTAGACTGAACTGATATGGTGCTGAATCATCATGTTCTTTTTACCTAAGGGCTTCAGACAGTGATAGGGAAACATGTCCGGTCTTTCATGGCCTCCAAATGTGTATTTTATACAGTTCTTCCCATTTTTATTTATTTATTTTTGGTAACAGTTTTGTTAACTGATATGCAGTACAGATTATTAATCCTTAAAAAGAATTATAAAACATGATAAATCATTAGGCTACAATAAAACAACTTAAATTTTATATTATTATTATTGCATATTATGTCATGATATTTATTAAGCAGTTGTTTCTTGGTCTAAATGACTAATCTAATAATAATAATTATTATTATTATTATATCAACCATTTATTAAACTTTTGAATAAATATAACATCAATATAATTATAAAAAATATTAATATTATTATTATTAATGCCATTATATTTATTAAACAGTTGTCCCTTGATTTAAATGGTTGATCTGTTATGTTATGTTATGTTATGTTATGTTATGTTATGTTATGTTATGTTGCCTATCTGTTAGGTTTAAAATTCTGTCCCTTGCTTATCTGAGAACGAATTGCTATAAAAAGTAGTTATGCAAATAATGCATTAAATAACTAATAAAAATAAAGTTAACTGTGAACAGGTGCTCATATTAACAGGTGCGCAGACAGATAAGGATGTTTAGATTTTTCTTTCTTTCTGTAAAACAAGACAAAAGTAGTGATAAAGAAAATGAATTTACACAGCGTTGGACATGAGTCCTTGTGTTGGTAGGCAGTTGTATCTGTAATACTTTGAACTTCTTAATTTTCTCAAGATGTTATTGTACATAAAGGTGCTTGTTCTCTGTGCTTTTTGAACTGTGAGGCTATTTGCCAGCCATCTCGGAAACCACTATTTAAAAAAAGTGTTTTGGTAATGAGGATTGTGTGGGTCAGACAGAAAACACCAGGCTGCTTACAGTATTTATCTCTGACAGGAAACTTGTTTGTCCTCGACAAATGTCAGAGCTGCCACTCAGAGCTCTGACTGTTCACATTATTCACTCCAGTTAATCTGTGCCATTGCTTCATAAAACTCCGTTACCTCATCTAGCCTCTTGATTCTCTGATTAGTTTCTGATGAGGTGCTTATGAAGGGATTTCATTAATTCATTATTTCTTACAAAGGTGCCAAAAACAAAGTCTCTTTGACATCTCTCGAGACAGATAGCAAATAGAGAAGCTACTGTAAGCACGCGGGCAATCAAAGCAATTAACTTAGTTCGAGCTATGCCGTAATCTGAAATCATGAGGAGATGGCACAGATGATTAGCAAGCTGCAAAATGTGAGCAGAGAATTACTGAAGCACAGCAGCCTGACACGACTCTGATGGTATATAAATTAATAACTCAACAATTGCTGCTCTTCTTTTAGTGGTTCACCCAGAAGTGGGAATTGCAGACTCTTTACTATGCATATAATTCACTGTCACTGTCATGTCCACTAGCATCAACACTGTAGCATTTCATAGCACATTTGAGTGTTGCAGCAGCTAGGCTATGTAAACAGTGTGCTTATGTGAACTGTCTTTTTAGATTCTGACTGCTAAAAGCCACCTGTTAGTAGAAACCGTCTGTGTTCATCTGCATAAATTCTTTATTTGAGACACACAACTTGAGTGCTGTAGCGTTAATTGGGTTATTCATTCATTAATGTGATTTTTTTTCTCTGCTCTGCATCACTGAATCTGACATTATTTTAATTAAGGATAAAGTAACAACTGTTGAAATACCACCAGGAAGTACTGTCTATCTGTTGTTCTGTCTATCTATTGTTCTATCTATCCATCTGTCTTTCTGTCATCATCTATCCATCATTCTGTCATTCTGTTTATCATTCTGTCTGTCGTTCTGTCGATCATTCTGTCTCCATCATTCTGTCATTCTATCATTGTTTATAGGTCTATCTGTCATTCTGTCTGTGGTTCTGTCTATCGTTCCTTCTGTGTAACATTCTGTCTGTCGTTTTGTCTATCTTTTTCGTGTCTATCATTCTGTCTGTAGTCTTGTCTGTCTGTTGTTCAGTCTCTGTCGCTCTGTCTGTCATCCTGTCTATCATTCTGTCAGTCTAACGTTCTGTCTGTCTATCCTTCTGTCTGTTGTTTTGTCTGTTTATCGTTTTTTCTGTCATCCTGTCTGTTTTTTGTTCTGTCTTTCTATCGTTCTGTCTGTTCATCATTCTATCTGTCATCTTGTCTGTTTTTTGTTCTGTTTGCCTGTGGTTCTGTCTATCTGTCAAGTCTGTTGTCCGTCTGTCTATCGTTCTGTCTGTCTATCATTCTGTCTGTCTCTCCATCATTCTGTCATTCTGTTTATAGTTCTGTCTGTCTACCATTGTGTCTCTGTCGTCCTGTCTGTCTGTCATTTTGTCTGTCTATAGTTCACTCTATCATTCTGTCTGTTATTCTTTTTGTCTATCTTTAGTCTGTCTATCTCTGTCTAACTCTGACGTTGCGTCTTTTTAAAGACGCTGTTGCGTCTGGCAAACTCGACGTTGCGTCTTGCTACAGACAACGTATCACCCGTGCGTTTCTGGATGTGGTCGTTACGACGTCACGTCGGTGACCGACGAATTGGGATCTCGCTTAGAGAGACCAATCCACTTTGAGTGTAAACTAAACAAGCCAATGTACATTGGCATGCGATGATTGC
>NW_015652998.1:1453679-1456981 GCF_001515625.1 Sinocyclocheilus rhinocerous | reverse complement strand
AACGAGGGTTACATACGTAACCGAGACATTCCCTTTCAGTCAGTCACTCTCGACGTCACGTCGGTGACCGACGAATTGGGATCTCGCTTAGAGAGACCAATCCACTTTGAGTGTAAACTAAACAAGCCAATGTACATTGGCATGCGATGATTGCATCCAGCTGCCGCTGATCACAGCGTGAGCATAAAAAGGCAGCCGGTGCAACGCATACCTGCTTTTCGCTTCGGAGACGAGCGATCACATCGTTTTGCTCCTGACTACTGTACTGAGAGAAGAAGACTGAATGAGTTCAGCTCGCTCTTTGGAGCTCTTGGTGTTGGCGGTACGGCACTTCAGTGGTGGTAGTTTCCCGTGTCGAGTGGGTTGCATACATCAGGCTGCACTACCCCCTGTTTGTGTTGCAGGTGGACATCTCCCCTGTGCGCTTCAGCACGCTGAAAGAGCTTTTTCCCTAAAAGAACATTCACGGGTGCGTCTTTTTAAACTCGATGTTGCATCTTTTTTAAGAAGCTGTTGCATCTGGCAAACTCGACGTTGTATGTTTGTAAAGACGACGTTGCGTCTTGCTACAGACAACGTATCACCCATGCGTTTCTGGATGTGGTCGTTACCTGGTGTCGGATGATGGTCACGATCGCTGCCTCACATGTCTGGGCATTAAGCACGCTGAGGTGGTGTTCGTGGATGAGTCATGTTCTCATTGCGGGAAGATGACCATCTCGGAGTTGCGGGCCAAGCTCCGTTACCTCAAAAGTGGCGGAGCTCCGTTGCCTCTGCCTCGATCTAGTTCTCGTCATGGCGGCAGTCAGTCGGGGGCTACTTCAGGCAGTAGCACGGGTGGTATGAGGGTAACAGTAATGGCAAACCCTCCAGGGAACCAACCCTCGGTGGGACCATCGTCCTCTTGCACTCCGCAACCAGTTGAGCTGCCAAAGGAACGTGTTGGGCCCTCTACAAGGAGCGTACCAGCAGTATCCTTTGGCGCTCCTCCCGAAGATCGGATGTCAATCGCTGCATCGGCGGGTGAGCCGGAGCTTTCTGGAGAGGAAGATTCGGCTGTGCTGCTACCCTCTGCGACTGTAGCAATGCCTGAATCAGATCCGGAAATGACGGCTATGCTTTCCCGGGCCGCTGTGAAGGTAGGGCTCGAGTGGAATTCTCCACCGTGTCCCGAGCCCTCAAGGTTGGACGATTGGTTCTTCGGGATGGCCCGCGCTGGATCTCAGTGCCCCGCCCCGGTGCCATTCTTCCCGGAGGTGCATGAGGTGGCTTACCAGGTCATGGAAAGCACCTTTTTCTGCCGGAAACCGGCCTGCTAGCTCCTCCTCCCTCACCACTCTTGATGGTGGTGCAGCTAGGGGGTATACGGGGGTCCCCCTGGTGGAGCGGTCTGTTGCAATGCAGTTGTGTCCTGATACCGCTTCCACCCAGCAGGGCAAAGCGTGCCTCCCCTCCCGGGTCTGTAGGTACTCGTCTGGTCTGGTCTGCGATGCTTATGTGGCCTGTGGAGAAGCTGCCTCCGCCTTACACGCTATGCCGTTACTGCAGGTTCTTCAGGCTAAAGCACTGAGGGACCTGCACGAGGGTGGTCACGATCTGGAAGTTCTGAAAGAGCTCTGAACCACAACTGACCTCGAGCTCCGAGTGATGATGGTCACTGCGAGTTCTCTAGGTCGTGCGATGTCCACACTTGTGGTCCAGGAGCACCATCTCTCGCTGTGTCTGGCCGACATGAGGGACGCCGACAAGTTTGGTTCCTCAAGGTTCCTGTGTCCCAGACCGGCCTCTTCGGCGACGCAGTCGAGAACGTGGCCCAGCAGTTCTCAGCTGCACAGGAGCAGACTTAGGCGATCCGACATGTCCTGCCCCGGCGGGCAGCTGCTGCCTCCACCCGTCCGCAGCGCCCCAGCCTGCTCATCACCGAGGGTGGCCCCCTGCGGCCACCCCCCTCCCGTGCGGCATCCGCAGCAGCCTCAAGCAAGCGGAGCCGTGGAGCTGGGCGTAGGCAGGCTGCCCTGCCCGTCCAGGCCCCCGTCAAACCTGGCGGTGAGCGGAAGAACAAGAGACCCTGGGAGGGGCAACCCAGAGAGAGAGGGAACTGCTCTTTGGGGGATGGTGAATGCACCTCTCCCTCCCCCGGAGGAGGGCCGGGTGGAGAATCTGGTTTCCAAAAATCTTGACAGGAGAGCGTTTTTTCTCTGTCTCTGGGTCCCAAGAGGGCATGGAGAGTCGCGGATGGACCAACACCGGACCACACTCATCCTCCTCTCTTGCCAGCAAGCAGCAGCGGGCGGTTCAAGAGTGTCATCAAAGGCCGTACTCATGCACCCTCTGCCAAACCGTCACCCCGTGGTCAGACCTTGCGTGGTCAGACCTTGCGTTTCTCCGGGCAGGAATGCCCCTGGAACAGGTCTCCAGGCATGCTGAGGTTTACACGGATGCCTCCACCACTGGCTGGGGGGCCACGTACAATGGGCATGCCGTGTCGGGGGTTTGGACGGGCCCCCAGGGACGCCTTGCCTTGAACCAACCAGAGGGCACTTACGAGGCAAGCACGTGCTGGTCTGCATGGACAACACTGAGACTGTTGCGTACATCAATCAACAAGGTGGTCTACACTGTCACACAGCTGGCCGCGGGAGATGGTAAAAAAAAAAAATTCCCCAGTGAGCCTTCTCGCACAGATGCTGTGCAAGGTCAAGGAGGATGAGGAACTGGTCCTGCTTGTGGCGCCGTATTGGCCCACTCGGACCTGGTTCCCGGAACTAATGCTCCTCATGACAGCCCCTCCCTGGCAGATTCCTCTGAGGAAGGATCTACTGACTCCGAGACGGGGCACCCTGTGGCACCCGCGTCCAGACCTCTGGAAACCTCATGTCTGGTCCCTGGATGGGACGCGGAGGTTCTAGGTGACCTACCCCAGGAGGTAGTTGACATCATCACTTCGGCAAGAGCACTGTTTACGAGATACGCTTACGCCTTAAAGTGGAACCTGTTTGTCGAGTGGTGTTCTTCTCGCCGGGAAGACCCCCGGAGATGCCCGATCAGGGTCGTGCTTTCCTTTTTGCAGCAAGGGTTGGAGCGAAGGCTGTCTCCCTCCACCTTTAAAGTCTATGTCGCTGCGATTGCTGTTAACCATGTCCCGTGGAAGGGAATTCGGTAGGGAAGCATGACCTGGTCATCAGGTTCCATAGGGGGGCGAGAAGGATAAATCCTCCGCAACCCCCCTCAATACCCTCTTGGGACCTGTCTCTAGTGCTCAAAGCACTACAGCAGGGCCCATTTGAGCCTTTGCAGTCAGT
>NW_015652998.1:1452348-1453377 GCF_001515625.1 Sinocyclocheilus rhinocerous | reverse complement strand
GTACTGTAGACCCTGTCGAGCTCCTCCATCCCCTCGGCAGCCAGACGTGGCGGAACGTCCGGTGCCAGGTCCTCACTTGATGAATCCATGAGAACCGGTAGAGGGCTGGGTTCCATATGTAGAGACCGAAGTGAATCCCATATGTGTAAAGTCCACAGTATAGCCTCAGAGCCCGTGTTTCCCCAGCAGATTTCTGCCATTTCCAAGCAGGTTATAATCACCTCTAATCTTCCATATGCACCTAAATGGTTGTTCATATGTGTAAGTGCTTCTGAAACCTCCTTCGGGAAGGATGGAGCTTCCGCAACGTTCCTCTTCCAAGTGGTACGGGTACGTTTTCCCAGTGTTATCCAATCTCACTGAGTGGGTAGTGCTACGACAACAGTGACTGATCTTCTTGTTGCGAGCACAGGACACTGGAAGGGGCAGCATCCATGGCGCTTTGGTAGGGATCCCAATTCGTCGGTCACCAACGTGATGTCGAGAGTGACCGACTGAAAGGGAACGTCTAGGTTACATATGTAACCCTCGTTCCCTGAAGGAGGGAAAGGAGACGTCACATCCCATAGCCACTGCTGCTGTACCACCGCTGAACGGCCAGGTCACCGGCTCGGCTCCTCAGCAAAAACCTGGTATGCGTTGCACCAGCTGCCTTTTTATGCTCACGCTGTGATCAGCGGCAGCTGGATGCAATCATTGCATGTCAATGTGCTGTCAATTGGCTCGTTTAGTTTACACTCAAAGTGGATTGATCTCTCTAAGCGAGGTCCCAATTCGTCAGTCACCGACATGACGTCTCCGTTCCCTCCTTCAGGGAACGAGGGTTACATACGTAACCGAGACGTTCCCTTTCAGTCGGTCACTTTTTTTTTTTAAAGATATTTTTCTTTTGCAAGGATGGGGACATTCTAGACGTTTCTGTAACATTCCAGAATCATCTGTAATATTCTAGTGCAGGGGTCACCAAACTCGGTCCTGGAGAGCCAGTGTCCTGCAGAGTTTAGCTCCAACTTGCCTCAACACACCTGT
>NW_015652998.1:1442222-1452274 GCF_001515625.1 Sinocyclocheilus rhinocerous | reverse complement strand
ATCGAAGCGATATCCCAATTCGTCAGCCCCCGACATGACGTCTCCGTCCCCTCCTTCAGGGAACGAGGGTTACATACGTAACCGAGACGTTCTGTCTCTATCATTGTGTCTCTGTCGTCCTGCCTGTCTGTCTGTCATCCTGTCTGTCTATAGTTCACTCTATCATTGTGTCTGTTATTCTTTTTGTCTATCTTTAGTCTGTCTATCATTCTGTCAGTCTAATGCCCTGTCTGTTGTTTTGTCTGTCTATAATTCTGTCTTTCATCCTGTCTGTCTATCCTTCTGTCTGTTGTTTTGTCTATCATTTTGTCTGTCATCCTGTCTGTTTTTGTTTTGTCTGTTTAAGGTTATGTCTATCTGTCATTCTGTCTGTTATCTGTCTGTCTATCGTTCTGTCTATTTTTCTTTCTCTCTGTAGCCCTGTCTGTGTATTGTTCTATTTATCTATCATTCTGTCTGTCTCCATCATTCTGTTTATTGTTCTGTCTGTCTATCATTGTGTCTGTCTGTCGTCCTGTCTGTCAATCGTTCTGGCTATCTACCATTCTCTCTGTGGTCCTGTATGTCTGTCGTTCTTTCTGTGAAACATTCTGTCTGTCATTTTGTCTGTATATTGTGCTGTCTGGCTGTCATTCAGTCAGTCTGTCTGTCTATCATTCTGTCTGTTGTTCTTTTTGTCTATCATTCTCTGTCTGTCTATCATTCTAACAGTCTAATGCTCTGTCTGTTGTTTTGTCTGTCTATAATTCTGTCTGTCTATCCTTCTGCCAGTTGTTTTGTCTGTCATCCTGTCTGTTTTTTGTTCTGTTTTTCTATTGTTCCATCTGTCCATCATTCTATCTGTCATCTTGTCTGTTTTTTGTTCTGTCTGCCTATGGTTCTGTCTATCGTTCTATTTATCTTTCTCTCTGTCGCCCTGTCTATCTATCGTCATGTCTGTCGTTCTATTGTTCTATCTATCATCTATCTTTAATTGTGTATATTCGGTACTGATATTTATGTATTACTTATGTATATATATATATTCTATTTTTACATTTGATTTCACACATGTCAACTTTTGTAATCAAATAGTAACAGCAGGATGCTTTTTACTCTAGATGTAGTTACAACGTCTACCAGCAGGAGCATACTTGGCTACACTAACCGGCCAAATCTTGACACCTCAAAAAATAAGTGTAAATAATTTATTTTAGCCATAGGTGTTTTCAGCAGTAAAACCCAATACCCTTATTATTACAGACAGAATTACCTCCACTGAACTATTGCTATGAATCTCTTAGTATGAAGAGTGCTCACATGAGGGATGGTGTAGATGTGACTCCTAGGAAAGCTGTCACATAAAGGCCTGTGCCCGGTTGCATAAAGTACCTTAAGTATGAGACTTAAGGTGTGATTTCCCCTTACCTAAGGGAATGATTTAAGGGTGTTGCATATAATCCCTTCAACACTTCCCTTAGCAAAGGGAAACCGTTAATTGTTTCACGACAGCGACCCAGGTTTTGCAGTTAATTTAGTTATTTACAAATAATTTAGTTATTTACAAATAACTGTAGTTATTTGTTAATGCAGATAGCGGTGTAAGTTTTCACAGAAAACAATATAACATTATATATTGCGTAAATACATATTGCATAAATACATAGTTAAATGCAAAGAGACAAGATAGTCTATGCATGACGTTTTATTCGTATCCAAAACGATGTGAACATTAAAGCGCTAAACTCTCATGCAGTGTGTATTTCATTCACACTCAAAGCCGGAGGGCGCTCTCGCGCTGAAAGTTCAAACCGGATTCATAGAAGTAGCCTATCTTATAAGCTGAATAAAAAGCAGAAACGTAAACACAATAAACTCACGACTGAACAATATGTGGTTTATGTGTATTTTTCAAGTCATCTCCAGGTAATATGTAGGAAAATACCGGAATAAAATATTATGGAATATAAATTTGTTCTCGGGTGTGCCGCACTCACTTTTGAGCTAAGTATGTGCTGTATGTAATTTGATCAGTTTATATGTGAATAAATGCGTAAATGAAAATCTATTTAACATATAAAGCGGCCGGTCATGTCTTTATAGAAGACTTTTGTGTAACTTAAGGTGACATTTTCCAAACCTTATGTTATACTTAGAAAAATGAAAGTTAAGGGGCTTTATGCAACACTTCAAATACACAAAATAATGATCTTTAAAATAGCATCATATGACCCCTTTAAGATAAATTCTAAGGGTTTATGGCGTTTCACCTAAAGAAACCCTTAAGTAACATTTAAGGGGTATTTTATGCAACACCCTTAAGTTTAAGGGAAACTTAAGGGCGATCTTAAGGGAAAATTACACTTAAGGTGCTTTGTGCAACCGGGCACAGATGAATTTTCCAATTATTTAAATTGGCCTGGAGGCCGATGATCAGTCTGTTCACACCTGCTGAAAAATAATCCAAGTGTGCTCCAGGATATGAGCGTGGAGAAGTGTGTGTGTGACTGAGAAACAGAGCAAGTAGTAACCCTGAGGATGCGATACATGTTGTGAGCCTTAGGAGCATTATTTGAGATGTGGAGTGTGTGTTTGTGTCTGTATGTGTGTTTGCGTGGGGTCAGACCATCAGGCTTTGCAGCAAGCATGACAGTTCAACCCAGGCACCATGGTGCCGCCTTCCTCCCGCGGGCCTCCAACTGTCACTTCAACTTTGTCCAGATTCCCTTTACCCCATACAAAAATACACTCCCATTTACAAACACTTCCATACGCAATGACACTAGCAGGTCACGTACACATTACGTTTAGGTCACACGTTTAGGTCACAAGCACATTAGTGTAATTTCAAAATACAAACACGCATACATAGAAGCCTAGAGGGAAGTCTCGCTCGGGCCTTTCCCACTGTCCTTTGTAGAAAACGAAGCGTTTGAGAGAGGCGGGGCATAGAGGACCTACAATAATGTACAGTATTTAAAAAATAATGTGTTTTTTGAACATTAAAGCATGTCAACATATTCTGTTACACCAAATACACAAAATAATGATCTTTAAAATAGCATCATATGACCCCTTTAAGATAAATTCTAAGGGTTTATGGCGTTTCACCTAAAGAAACCCTTAAGTAACATTTAAGGGGTATTTTATGCAACACCCTTAAGTTTAAGGGAAACTTAAGGGCGATCTTAAGGGAAAATTACACTTAAGGTGCTTTGTGCAACCGGGCACAGATGAATTTTCCAATTATTTAAATTGGCCTGGAGGCCGATGATCAGTCTGTTCACACCTGCTGAAAAATAATCCAAGTGTGCTCCAGGATATGAGCGTGGAGAAGTGTGTGTGTGTGACTGAGAAACAGAGCAAGTAGTAACCCTGAGGATGCGATACATGTTGTGAGCCTTAGGAGCATTATTTGAGATGTGGAGTGTGTGTTTGTGTCTGTATGTGTGTTTGCGTGGGGTCAGACCATCAGGCTTTGCAGCAAGCATGACAGTTCAACCCAGGCACCATGGTGCCGCCTTCCTCCCGCGGGCCTCCAACTGTCACTTCAACTTTGTCCAGATTCCCTTTACCCCATACAAAAATACACTCCCATTTACAAACACTTCCATACGCAATGACACTAGCAGGTCACGTACACATTACGTTTAGGTCACACGTTTAGGTCACAAGCACATTAGTGTAATTTCAAAATACAAACACGCATACATAGAAGCCTAGAGGGAAGTCTCGCTCGGGCCTTTCCCACTGTCGAGGTGACCTTGCCATCCCGAGTGTTTGGAAATGCTCTGCAGTGTTTAACAGAACTGTGACACCAGAGTACAAAGAGACAATCAGCATGTCACAACGTTCCCAACAGCGGCTGTCCGAGTTTCTGTAATGGAACTGACATTTTGCAGCATTACACTGTGGAACGACAAGGAGACTTTTATTTTTAGTTTGTTACAGCTCTGTTGTGAGTCGTCGTGTCTCCATGGAGATGTGATTGAGGGTGTTTGAAAGAATGTTTGTCCATGGAACCTTTTACTTTGCTTTCAGCAGATATATTTGTAGAGTATAATAGAGTAACGGTCTTTATGTGTGTGTGTGTTTGTGTGTGTGTGTGTTAGTTTGTTCGGTCAGCCAGGCCCATCGGGGTCATTTACAGCTCTTTGGACAGTGTTTGAAGTCAGATGGGGGAGATGATAGTGGGGGGGACTGGTTAGAATCTCCTTGATGGCGAGGAACCATTTGGCAATTTAGACCCCCATCCAAACGTAAAGTCTCTGACCAGAACTGTAATTTATATGCAAATGTCAAAAGGCTAAAAGGGTCTCTTAAGCCATAAAACCCCAAAGATCATGCATGATTCTACGCAGACGCTACAGTAGTGACCCATATTCTATGGATTAGTTTGATAATTCATTTGGAGTATTCATTAGAGGATCACTGCCAGTATTCTTGTGTACTGTTGTGTGTGTTCAAATACTTGTGAACCTGTAATGGTTTTTAAAGGTCTTATGTGACCTCTCACATACAGAAATGCACACATATATTTATATGCATGCAAAATGGTAAAAAAAACTCTCTGCAGTTCTTTCCTTTCTTAAAATATTACATAAAATATAAATACATTTTGTCTGTAGCTCAAATTTTTGTTTTTGTTTATACCAGAGACAAGAATTTATTTGTGGTGATAATTTTGTTTGCAAACACACTACTGACTGATGGTTATAAAGGTGGACGTACCTCACAAAACAGCTGAACACATCTGTTTGACAGAGTGAATGAAAGTCAACTTCGTATCACACTTATGGACAGCTGAACAGACAAGTGAAAATAGGGAGACGGGGCAGGTGAGAGAGACGAGGAAGATAAGCAGAGTACAACAGAATGAGAAAGAGAGACAGTTTGAGATGAGGTGATGAGCTGATGCATACCCAATGTTTCTACTCTACTGTGGATTTCTTCTTTTTCATTCATTTGCATGCTTTCTCTTGAGCTACTGTAAGACAATAAGACAATTTTGAAAAACTGACACTTTTGTGTGTGCAAAGGACTGCAGGTTGTGATTGAACCAGAATGCAATTCTCACAAAAAAATAAAAATAAAAATAAAAATTAATATACACTACCATTCAAAAGGTTGGGTGGTACTTTTTTTGTGTGTGTGTGATCCAGTAAGGCTGCATTCAATTGTTAAAAAGTAAATATACAAAAAAATAAAAAATTCTTGAGCAGCAAATCAGCATATTAGAATGATTTCTGAAAGATCATGCGACACTGAAGACTGGAATAATGACTGCTGAAAATTCAGCTTTGTCATCACAGGAATAAATTACATTTTAAAATATTTTAAAATAGAAAAGTGAGTTATTTTAAATTGTAATAATATTTTACAGTATTACTGTTATATTACTGTTTAATACTGATTTTTTGTGAAGTCACAGATAAAACCAAACTCTTGAACGGTAGTGTATGTATTTATATCATCATCCATTTGTCATTCTACTGTGCTCTTGACATGACAGAGTGTGCTGTTTTTTTCTGAGATAATTGAAGTAGAGGGTAGTTCTGTTAATGGTGTTTAAGTTGACAATACTAAATAATGTAGACTTTTATTAGTATTAGTAAGCATGAACTATAATTTCTGTGCCGGATCTGTATCTAACATTCAATAACATGCATTATCATTCCAACAACGTTCCAACAACTTCCACTTTATAATGCAGGGCATTTTGCTTCCCTATAAAAATTCAGAGTGGTTTATTGGCCCCTTTAATAACTGATAATATCATTGGAAGCTGTGAAGAGAATACAGTGGGTACGGAATATAACAAAGAGTGAAAAATTTAAGGGGGTCTGAATACTTTCCGTACCCACTGTATATTTCCCTTGAAAGTGAAAGGGTGGAATGGTGCACAGCATGTATTGGAAAGTAGAACTTTAGTGCAAGCTTGGCAGAACAGAATCTTTGATTAAATTTAAGACTTTAATTGAAAAAGGAAAGGTTTTCAATGTTTGAAGCACTCAGATCAATAGACATGCATTGAGAAGTCACAGATCAAACCAGGCCATGTCTTCTGGACAAAAACATGAGGGTTTATACATTATTTTTTTGCATTATTATTCACACAAGCAAGTTAATTTTGCCATTTACATCTTAAGGGAGGCATTTTCTATCATTCCTATATACAAATATGTATATTTTCTCAGTATACGTGTATATTTAACTGTAGTGTATTCAGTTGTAATGCATCCAGCTCCTATTTTAAGGAAAGAAACACAATTATACATACAGTATATTACTAAGATGTTTTATTGTAACCGTTAACGCAGCAGTCCTCCAGTCTTTTCATTTAAGCTCAAATAAGTGATGTTCCAGACATTTTGATGAAACAGTTCTGATGATAATTAAATTCTGCCATACAAAGTCCGAAAATGACTTTGCTTTTGTTTAAACTCTGATCAGGATCTGATTTATAACTATAGATCAACCATTAAGAAGGCCTTTCTTCATCATATACAGGTGCATCTCAATAAATTAGAATGTCGTGGAAAAGTTCATTTATTTCAGTAATTCAACTCAAATTGTGAAACTCGTGTATTAAATAAATTCAATGCACACAGACTGAAGTAGTTTAAGTCTTTGGTTCTTTTAATTGTGATGATTTTGGCTCACATTTAACAAAAACCCACCAATTCAATATCTCAACAAATTAGAATAAGTATTCTTATTCTAATTTGTTGTGAATTGGTGGGTTTTTGTTAAATGTGAGCCAAAATCATCACAATTAAAATAACCAAAGACTTAAACTACTTCAGTCTGTGTGCATTGCATTTATTTAATACACAAGTTTCACAATTTGAGTTGAATTACTGAAATAAATGAACTTTTCCACGACATTCTAATTTATTGAGATGCACCTGTATGCCTGCTGATAAAGTAATTAATTAATTAATTAATCATTATCTTTCCACTTTGTGCACAGCTAGAAATGAAAATCATATTAAAAATAGGACTCTTCTTCATTATGAGTCTAATTTGATAGAGAAGATCACTACAATATTTCAGGCTATTAACCACCCGTTTTGTTCTGCTGTACTTTTTTCCCCCACAGATCTCTCTCTGGTCGTATAGTTGGAGGTGTGTGGTGGTTCTTTACTCTGATTATCATCTCCTCCTACACAGCCAACCTGGCTGCCTTCCTCACTGTGGAAAGAATGGTGTCACCCATCGAGAGTGCTGAGGATCTGGCTAAGCAAACAGAGATTGCCTATGGGACTCTGGATGGAGGATCCACCAAAGAGTTCTTCAGGGTAAGAGGGAAGTACTTTACTATACTCTCAGAAAAGATGTGCAAAAATTATACTTTTATCAGTACCCTCAAAGATTGTGCTTTGGCTTTGTACCTTATCTTCCACTAAAAGTGCATATTAGTACTTTAAGATACCGCTATTCAGGTGTTAATATGCACCCTTTAGGAGTAGATAAGGTACAAAGATGAGGGTACTACCCTGATGGGAAGCTGTTGTAGCCCTGAAGGTACTGTGTTTTGCACGTTTTATTATTACATTGAGTATTCAAAGAGAGAATTGACCAAAAATGGTTCCAGTCTTCCTGAAATGACACTGTGAAAGACCATGATATCAGGTACTTTGCCTATTTTAAATCCAAGTTTAGAAATGTAAAAATAGAATGAAGCATTTCAACTGTGACAGCTTTGTGTGAGGAAAAGCCAGAAATTCAAGTTGTTATTCAATGATAATTGTCACGTGTGCTGTAGATAAAAAATTTGATAAAAAATACGGTAAAAACAGTAATATTGTGAAATATTATGGCAATTTAAAATAACTCGTTTCTCTTTGAATATATTTACATTTTTTTGCAGGCATTACTCAAGTCTTCAGTGCTACATGATCCTTCAGAAATCATTCTAATATGCTGATTTGGTGCTCAAGAAACCTTTCTTATTATTATCAAAGTTGAAAACAGTTGTGCTGCTTAATATTTTTGTGAAAACTGTTATACATTTATTTCAGGATTCTTTTATTTAAATATAAATTTTTTGTAACATTATTAATGTCTTTGCTGTCACTTTTGATCAGTCTGACTTCATTATATCCATCCTCAGAGATCAAAGATCGCAGTATTTGAGAAGATGTGGTCCTACATGAAGTCTGCAGAGCCTTCTGTATTTCTGAAGACGACAGACGAAGGTGTCGTGCGGGTGAGGAAGTCCAAAGGGAAGTATGCTTATCTGCTGGAGTCCACAATGAACGAATACATTGAGCAGCGCAAGCCATGTGACACCATGAAGGTGGGCGGAAACCTGGACTCAAAGGGCTATGGAATAGCAACACCTAAAGGATCCGCCCTGAGGTACACCTGAGCCTCCTAATACTTCAACCAAAAATGTTTTCTTTTTTGACAATGATTATGATTCTTTGAAAATCTGAGAGTTTACACTGGAGAGATGAGGGGATTACAACATACAGCTGAAGTGGGAAGAGTTTTCTATGCATATTAAACTGGGTTAGGAGAAATATTTGAAGTATCCAAATATTTGAATTATCCATTTATTATCTAAAATAAAATCACACTCTTCAGCTTTGAAATTAAAATATATATTTTTATATAAAAAATGTATTTAAATCAATAAATAATAATAATTATTATTATTACAATATTGTAATAAAGTAACTACAACTAAAGTTAAATTAGACTTTGTCTTTGCTAGAAAGTTCTGTTTGTCCGAACTTAAACATCTCCACTGTAATCTCTCATTTTATGTGTTGACTGGAATTAGTTATAATTGTCTGTGTTCTGTACCATCAACTCTCATCACAGCAAAATTTGTACTCTTGCCTGTTATGATCCATCATCAAGAGGAACATTCTTTATGTTTTTGTGTGAAAACCATGTCTCATTGTACTTTTGCATCTCACTACATTGACTAAATGCATTCCAATACTTCTGTTCTTTATAACCTTTATACATGAATCAAAGAAAACATCCTTGCGAAGAGTTCTTCGCGCTGTGTGCCTGTTCAGCAGAATTTAACTGTAGGGAAGAGTTCCCAAGAATTAATTTCAACATCTAGACTTCATTTAACAATATACACTATCGTTGCTCACTGCATCTCTTTGATCAAAAATACAGTAAAAATAGTAATATTTGAAATATCATTACAATTTGAAATAATTGTTTTCTATTTGAATATATTTTAAGATTTATTTTTTATTTATTCTTGTGATGGCAAAGCTTATTTTTCCCCGTAAGAGTGGGCGTGGCCATTTGTAAATTTTATGCGTCTGGCTTCTGGTGTCATCCGCTTCCAGCTATTTTTAGCAACAGTTCTTTTGCTGCTTGATATTGCAAACTGGTGTGTCTTATCATAGTATTTTAATATATTATCTTAATTGTGAACACACTGGTTTGTTGCACAAGCAGTTTTACCGTTTATTGTGCTTTCTTATTCTTCTCGTTATTTCCCTACAGCGGCTAATGAACCGGAAGTCTCGCACATTCACAGAAAACTGCTTACTTCCGCATTGAAATTAAGGTGGATATTCAGCAGTCATTGTCAGTGTCACATGATCCTTCAGAAATCATTATAATATGCTGATTTGGTGCTCAAGAAACCTTTCTTATTATTATCAGTGGTGAAAATAGTTGTGCTGCTTAAAGTGCCCCTATTATGCCATTTTTAAGGTTGCTAATATTGTTTTATGAGTCTCCTAAAACAGGTTTACATGCATGCAAGGTCAAAAAACACGTTAGTTTTCTCAAAAAATAGATTTAATTTGACCTCATTTCTAAATTATTCGTAAACGACTCGTGCGAAGCAGTTCAAAGAATCAGTCTCTCTAAACCCCTCCTTTCCGTGAGCCCTCACTGCTGTGATTGGTCAGATGGCGCAGTCCTTTGTGATCGGTCTACCGCGTACAGCGCGTGTCGGAAACAAAACGCCCATTGCCATAACGGAATGACAGCCCTGGAGTGGAGACTTGTCAATACATAGAAAAGATGGTATCGATTGTACCTTACCAATTCTATCTGGAGTCTACCTCCAAAGAACGACCGGAGCA
>NW_015652998.1:1421092-1442129 GCF_001515625.1 Sinocyclocheilus rhinocerous | reverse complement strand
TACTCTCACAGCGTAGGATACAGCATCTTCTCGACATGATGTTAACCACACGGAAATTTTACTGTTTGTGGGTGGGCAGTGGGCGGACATTATGCAAATATGTTACTTCGTGATGTAGAGCCGTAACAGAATAAGATTCGAATTCCTGATGACTTGTTTAGGCGATTGCGAGCTGACTCTTTTTTTTGATGGACAATAACTTTATTTATCGTGCACTGTCGGCTTCACAACTTTGCAGATAGTTTATGTTCACATACAGCTACATGACTCACTGCATGAAAGGTAATATTCGAAAAGGCTTAATAGGGGCAATTTAATATTATTGTGGTTACGGTGATACTTTTTGTTTAGTAGTCTTCTATAAATACAAAATAACAGCTCTTTTGAACAGTTACTTTTGATCAATGTAATGCATCCTGTACACATAAAATTGCATATTGATTTAGCAAAAATGAGGCACACACAGATACTTTAAGGAAATTCTTAGAATACAAATATGTATGATTTTTAAGGCCTTTCAAACAGTAACACAATTTTTCACTCCTAGAAAAAAAACAGAGCAGTCTTTTTTCCAGTCCGGAGCTAATAAACATAAATCAGATGTTGACTGTTGACTTTTTCACCATCTTTCTCTCAAAAATCTCCTCTCATGTGCTCCATTTCAGCTGTTGAGATGGTCTTACCCATCATTATCCTTCCTGACATCCTTGTTGTCTTTTGTACCCTGCAGATTTCAGATTAATGTTCATGGATGAAGTCTGGCTTTGCTTTAGTCATCCATAAACACCGGCCTCTTTCTCCCCCAGTCTCGAGGGGTGCAGAAAGAAGTCAGGGATTTTACTGAGAAAGATGCCGTCACAAGTGAGAATAGGCTGCATTAAGAATGCTCTGGGTTTGATTGCAGTAGTGGGATTCCCAAAATACGGAACGTACAGTATCCTTCAACCACAACCACAGCGTAATAGATTATCCAGAGCTAATCTACAGTAATATCGACTTAATCTGGGAATCCTCTTACCGGACCACGCTGTGACAAAGGGCTTAAATCCAGAGCATTGCTAATTTGTCCTGTTTCCTCACTCACAATCCTGGTCTTGCTTGGTAAAATCTCTCATAATTTGGTCACAGTACATTTTTTTTTACACTTTAGCACAAAACAAGACAACTAATATTACATCAACAAGCCTAGCAGAGCCAGGCACACAGTCAGATCAGTTTTATGTTCTGTTCACTTCCTCTACGACTTAATAGACTCACTTTTATTTGACACAACCTCTGCCTCGCCGTATCATATCACCAATGCTGACCCAGCTTATTTTATTATCATTTCAAGAAACCCAGTAAACCTGGCAGTGTTAAAACTGAACGAGCAGGGCCTGTTGGACAAATTGAAAAACAAATGGTGGTACGACAAGGGAGAGTGTGGCAGCGGAGGAGGTGATTCCAAGGTCAGCCCCAATATGAGTTATCCAGTGGGTAACCACCACCCTGGGGGGTAACCGGCAACCTCAGTTAACAAACACCTCGGCTGCCATTCTACACCAATCGAAAATATTCCAACTAGAAGTGGTTTATTTCATACGAATGAGACGTTTAAATGATTGGCGGTCAATTATAACCTTGTCATTTGAGTATCATACTCAAAATTGTGCAAATCCGAGTGTTTTCAATCTCTTGCCGGTTACCCAAAGTGATATAGTAATACACATCTTGCCGTAGGGAGAAAGGTCACAAAGCTAGATGGAGTATTAATGCATATCACTTTGGCAGTGACAGTTTTCAAACTCTGTGACTGTGCTGTTCTTTCTTTTTTTCCAGTTTTTGTTTTGTTTTGTTTTCTATTTATCTGTAGACATTTAGAACACATCAAAACATAATTATGGCTGTATGTTTGCTTAAATGCTGAATAACATAAGATAACATGGGTAATGTTATTTATGTTATTTTCCTGGTTGAAGAATCCCCGTAAACCTAGCGGTGTTGAAACTCAATGAGCAAGCCGTCTTAGACAAACTGAAAAACAAATGGTGGTACGATAAGGGGGAGTGTGGAAGCAAGGACTCCGCCAGAAAGGTCAGTTCACTCATTGGTCCCTTCCCTCACTTAGAGATCCAGCTTTAGCGCTTTACTAAAGGCCCTGTCCTCTTTTCTCTCAAGCACGCTCCACAGCCAACGCTCTGTCTCCAATCTGCCATTTACCCAGAGACTTGTGCGCATTGTCATCATGTTGCTGTATGGCCCTTATTACTTCCCACATTACAAAATAGATGTGATGCTTGTGGTGTATTTATAGAAATAGGCAACGTGGGCTTTTTTTCTTCACTCACTTCTGCATGGGCACTTGGTTCTTCGCTTGCCGCATTTACAAATTATTGAGCTTTTCTCACTCATTAGGTCTCATTCACTGCGTTACCTACGTATTTGTGCATAAAACCTGAGTGCAAAGATCAGAATTCATGCATTCATCAATAAGTTTACACACTTAAGGATAAAAGATTGAGGATAAATGCATCTGAAATCAATTGTACGCAAAAATCTGACTCCAGATTCAACTTTTTCTGTTACTGTTTATATTATATTGTGTTGTATATTTATATATATAATATAATATAATAAAAAATGTAAAATTTGTTATTTTGATTTTTGAATTGAATTGGAATTTGAATGTGTTGTTAATATATATAAAACTATAAAAATACATTTTATGTATACATATAAAATGTATATAAATCTGTGCATTCATAAAATATATATATATATATATATATATATATATTAATAATTATAATAAATCAGTGTGTGGTGATTGTTTGAAATCATCACCACACTTGGATTTAATAATTATATTTTCATATCCATCCTGTTTTTCTGGTAGGCCCCCAAGACACCAAGAATTAAAATTTTTCATTTTCAAAATGCATCTTAGTATTCACATCTGTTTAAAACTATTAATCAGATATAACATTAATACACAAAGAGGAGGTTAATGGCTATTAACCTATACTGACAAAAATGTAAATATTAAATAGTAGCTAATCTAAATTAGCACATCAGAATAATATAAATATAGCATTTAATTATGCTTATTTCAAATGCATATTACCAGCTCTGTTAGTCTGGTGATTTTATACATGAACTCATAGAAGTAATAAGGAAAGAGATATTCCCACCTTGCCTTCTAGGTGGTTTTTATCAACACGTTTTATGGACAATGCATTTGATTTGTATACATATATAATCTATATAGAATGTCAAAAATGGAAACAAACCAGTATGAAAACGTGAGGTGCTCAGTAGTAGTTGTTTGGTGTTATTTTCTCTTCATGGTGTCTGCTTTCTCCTAAACTCCTCCTCATAACAACAGCAACATATAAATTCTAAAGCCATCCATCTATCTCAGCATGAGTAAATGGCAGTCTGGAGAGAAAAGCGTTGCCATGAAATGCCCTCTAACTGGATTGCTCTTCCCCTTAAGAGTCCTTCAATGCTGTCTCTGTCCAAAGACAATGTGCATGCCAATGGATGAGACCTCAATATGGTCGCCAAACAGATGCATGTCATTGACTCCCACCACCCCTGACATGACGTCTCTGCCACCAGAGACAGAGAGAGATGCCAAAGGCTCTCAGTTATGACCTTTGGATGAGAACCCTTAAAACACAGAAATCAGATAAAAAACATGGTTTATACCTGCATGGTTTTAAATTAAAGGACTATATACTTTATATCAAAGGTATAGATATTGTTAAAATGTAAAAAGTGAGATATATTAGATTAATATTTTATAAAAAAAATTTTTTTATTTATAATCCTTTTTTAAACATTAAACCAATATGCAGAGACAGCCAGAATTTACTGAAAGATTAATTTTGTTTCAAGCTTGCAACAGACGCATGCATTTGCATGATTTAGGCAGTTCTTTTTTAATGCTGACTCATTTTATATACTGCGACAGAATGAACATTATGACTTATCAATTTAAATATATAGTGAATGAAAAAGTATCTAGATTGTGTTTATGTGTACATTATGTCTTATAGCTGTAAATATCATGTTGTGTGTTTATTGAGTAGCTGTGATAGTAAGAGATAATTTATGTTTGTTGCTCTCCTGTAGATGTATGTGTTTGTGTGACAGGTCACACTGCAAGTGTTTGATTGTTGTCTCTGCTCTGCAGGATAAGACCAGCGCTCTGAGCCTCAGTAATGTGGCT
Organism: Sinocyclocheilus rhinocerous; assembly: GCF_001515625.1. Lineage (NCBI taxonomy): Eukaryota > Metazoa > Chordata > Actinopteri > Cypriniformes > Cyprinidae > Sinocyclocheilus > Sinocyclocheilus rhinocerous. The sequence goes on along the minus strand of NW_015652998.1, from coordinate 1,437,916 downwards.
GGAGTTTTCTACATTCTGATTGGTGGGCTTGGGCTGGCCATGCTGGTGGCCCTGGTTGAGTTCTGTTACAAATCCAGAATCGAGTCTCAAAGGATGAAGGTGTGTAAAAACCATGATAATCTACCCCTTTCAGTATCTACAGCCCAGATCTGTCCACATTTAATTATGGGCTTTGTGTTTGGCACTTATAATGTTTTATAACTGCTATCGTATACTGACCTCACTTCCTCTGGGGGATCTGGCAGAGGAACGTGTTGGCATTTAAGATGTAATTGTAGGTGGGTGTAAATATCATACCACCCACTGCGCCTCTCTCTAATCCTGGAGCACATTGCTCTCGAATGCTTACAAAATTAAGACGAATACAGCGACTTATATAGATTTAATTACCCACAAACCCATGTGGTGACTCATAATTTTCATTTAAGGTCCTTCAAAGGGAAATCTGAGAAGTAATTTTTAAGACATGGTTATGAAACACATGGTGTTACTTAAATATATTTTTCAGGCAGCGTCCAGGAACAGCAATTTTAAAATGTAATAGATTATCATGATTACTTTCCACATGAAATGGCTTGGGTACAGTTTCCTTTCATGTGTTGACATATTTCTTGTTGAAACAGGAAGTTTGGGAGTGGGACATATCGAAATAGACCTAATGTGATGTTCTTTCTTCTGTGGAACATAAAAAATATATTTAAAAAAATAAAGTGGTTTGATTTCTCAATACAATGATTGTCAGTATGGTCTAGTGTTGTTTTGAACCCTATTCATTTTCAATGTATTGACAAAAACGTAAAAAAAAAAAAATACATAACCTGCAGAAGATGGAAAGTTTAAATTTAAATTTTTGAGTCAATTTAAAGGAATAGTTCACCCCCAAAAAATGTACTCACCCTCAGGCATTCCAAGATGTAGATGAGTTTGTTTATTCATCGGATTTGGAGAAATTTAGCATTAGATCACTTGCTCACCAGTGGATCCTCTGCAGTGAATGGGTGCCGTCAGAATGAGATTTCAAACAGCCGATAAAAGCATCAAAAGTAATCCACACAACTTCAGTCCATCAATTAATATCTTGTGAAGTGAAAAGCTGCATGCTTATAAGAAACAAGTCCATAATCCATAATAATGCTTCCTCCAGTGAAAAAGTCCATCCCATTGTCCTCTAACTTCAAAATATATTTGTTTAGAACTGTTTTTGCATGTAAATGGTGCTTGTTCTGTGCATATTTCTCTCCTGATTCAGACGGGATGAATTTTTCAAAGCAATGGTATGGATAGAGGAATTATTTGAAGTTAAAAACGTCTTGATAGATTTCTTTATTATAAACACACAGCTTTTTTTGCTTGACAAGACACTAATTGATGGACTTGAGTTATGTTGATTACTTGTGGATTATTGTGATGTTTTTATGAGCTGTTCGAACTCTCATTCTGACGGCACCTATTTGCTGCAGAGGATCCACTGGTGAGCAAGTGATGTAATGCTAAATTTCTCCAAATCTGTTCCGACGAAAAAACAAACAAACTCATTTACATCTTGGATGTCCTGAGGGTAAGTACATTTTTAGCAAATTCTCATTTTTTGGGTAAAGTATTTCTTTGAGTGTTATACTGCTACGTATTTTCACCATGTATTTTGTATCACAACATCTTCTTCAGCTACATGCCACTCTTCTCTCTTCATTCTTCAAGTGTTAAGACATTACAATCACAGAACAGCCACATTTAGAATATCACAGCAACAAATCGTTGTTGCTTGCAGGCCAATTAGTCTGCATCAGCCCGAGCAACATAATCCCCAGCAATCCACTGTAGTGTGCTGGATTTAAATCATTTATTCGTCAAGGATGTACAAGCCAACATCCACATCATTAGCTCCAGTTTCAAGCCTACAGGGTTTCATTATGTAAAATTGCTACATGAGAGAGTGGCTTCAAGTTAGTGTGGCACTGGTCTCATCATTGCTGCACTTGATGGTTGTTATTTTTCACCGTTTCTTATCATGGATCATTGCCCGCACTGGCTGGAGCAAATCCTCAGATCAAGTGAAATGTGTTTACGTGTAATTGAGGTCAGAGCTGGTGCGTAGAGTTAGCCGGCTTCAAAACTGCACCGCTTCTTTGTGTTTCTTTTCTCCTAGCAAATCATTGATGCGGCCATGCTCAGCTCCACACTGACTAGGATGGGCAGCGGTGGTGAGAACGGACGCGTGATGGCCCATGACTTCCCCAAAGCGGCACAGACTCTGCCCTGTATGGGCCAGGCAGCCGCCATGGGCCTCAGCACCACTGGGATGTAAACGGCCATCAGCCTCTCCGAGATAAGGGGTAATCAGGAGACCGCTGGAAAGAGTGGGAAAAGCAGACACTGCAGCGTACAGCTCACCTGCCACTGAAGTACTGCCAAATGGATTCATGGACACACTCTGGGCTGCAAATCAAATTAGATAAGGAGTGAGGAAAAATACTTTTCTAATATTAAGATGTTTTTTTTTTTTTTTGGGAACTTCACCGGTGCAATAAGGAGACCATGCGTGCGGTGTTTTTGTATGAGCATCATTTTTGACTAAACTGAGAGGTTTTCCTCAATCTCATAAATTACTGACAATTGAACTGCAATGTTTCTTTATTGTCTTGTTTCCCCCAAATAATTTCCAGCTGCGCTTATTTTATTATTTTCGTCTGCCTTATTATCTTTGACACACCTCTCTGTTCAAGGAACATTTTTGCCCAAAGTATTCTTCAACCATAGCTACATCATTATTTATCAGATAGTTACAGGAATAGTTCACCCAAAAATGAAAATTTGCTGTCCAACATGTACTGTGAATGAATTTGTTTCTTCATTGGAACAGAGTTGGAGAAATTTAGCATTCCATCACTTGCTCACCAATGGACCCTCTGCAGTGAATGGGTGCCGTCATAATGAGAGTTTAAAAAGGTAATAAAATCATCACAGTAATCCACATGATTCCAGTCCATCAATTAATGTCTTGTGAAGTGAAAAGCTGCATTAATTGATGGACTGGAGTCGTGCGGAATACGTTGTGGATGATGGCACCCATTCACTGCAGAGTATCCATTGGTGAGCAAGTGATGTAATGCTAAATTTCTCCAAACCTATTCCGATGAAGAAACAAACTCATCTACTTCTTGAATGCCCTGAGGGTGAGTACATTTTTAGCAAATTTTCCTTTTTGGGTGAACTGTTCCTTTAAGGTGAAGTGTGTAATCTCTGAAAAATAATGACCTCTGTCTGCCATTGGTTGGACAAACAAATAGTCAACACTAAACTAAAAAACTGAGTTAGTTAGGATGCTGTCTAAAAAGTGCTTACTATATAGATGTTGCGTATTAATCTGGTAGAAAAAGTATTTTAAAGGGATATTCCACCCAAAATTGGAAATTTATTCACCCACGTTGTTCCAAACCTGTATGACTTTTTTTGTGGACTGTAAAAGAAGATATTTTGAAAATTGTCTCTCCTTTGTCCCCCCTTGCAAAAATATATTTTTATGTTCCGCAAAAGAAAGAAAACCATACAGGTTTGGTGAGTAAATGATGACAGAATTTTTATGTAATAATAAAAATAAATAATAATAAAAAAACTACACTTCACCTTTAAGGAACAGTTATGAATGGAATTAATGTTTGTTTGATGTCGTCGAATGAAAAGCAAGGAAGAATGCTACATCAGTGTGTCAGCTTCATTGCACAGTCTACAAATGTCTTCCTTTCCAACCAGTTTGATTGGCAAGCCTCTCCAGGGAAGGTGACTTCTTCCATAGGTTCGGAGAGGCTGATTACCAGTCCTGTCATAGTTACTGCTGTAGCTCACAGTCTCACCCTTCACTTACGAACACTTTGGATCAATCACCGCTTCCCCGTCCATGCTGCTCGATAGAGTCTGAGAGTTAAAGACGTCAGTCAGAGAGAGAGAAGAGGGGTCGTAGACTACACATGTTATTGTTTTGCCACTTTAGTTCTGTCTTTCTTTCTTAGTTTACATGACATTTTTCTGTTGAAGTAGCTGATGATATGTATAGTACATCATTCCCACACTGAAGCGCTAATGAGGTCAGTGTACACAGATGTGACGGTATCAACAAATTCAAGGGCAGCATGAGCACCCAGGAGACCATCTACTTAAAAGCCCTAAAAGTTCTGTTTGTAATACTGTCATTGTCATAACAGTTGAAATATTGTTGTGTAAACCAATTCCATGAAAAGTATTTTATGGAAATCTGCCTCAAAGCTGACACACGGACAACAACATAAATCGCTCACGCTGTGAGATTAATAGGGTGGTTTAATAGCCTGACTCTAACATTTGAGAGGAACAAAGCACTGTGGCGATGGCTTGTTTGCTTGTTGCGTCAATCGTTGCTTTATGCTCTAATAAAATGAACCCACTTTTGGATACATAGACAGGAAACAAATGATGATACTCAAACCTATTGAATTTTAAACTAAGACTCACTTATTGAATTTCGAGGTGCCACATCAGTGTTTCTGGACGCACTGATTCAAGCACAGAACAGGATGTGTGGTGGTTTATCACAATGGATGAGATGAACTCTAATGGACCTGACCATCAGATATAAACGACTATAAACGAGCACAGAGGTAAAACTGAATGTCAATACTCTAAGCACAAGATCTTCATACAGCCATTCAAGAAAACTTTCTCTCACCCGTCAGGCTCGGTGTGAGCTTTTCTCTGTTTGTATCCTTCCTCAGTACTTTGCCAGTGGGCCTTCAGTGGTTCGTACATCGTCTGTCCTTTTTATTGCCGATTCCATTTATACAAAATCGAGAGAATCAACCATAATATGACGTGGAACATTTGTGCTGACAAAACAGTGCTTTGTGGCCTTTGTTTTCCATTCGATGGGTTATTTGTTTTGTTTATTATATTTGTAATCATTTCTGGTCTTGTATTTAAAGTGAAATTCTGTATTTTAGATTTTTCTTTGGTTGGTTTTGCACTTCTAGTCATAAATAGGGCTGTCAATCGATTAAACATTTTAATCGAATGAATCATGATATACTGATTAATTAGTCAAATTAATCGCATGTATATCCCTGTCTGCTGAGAAATAAATGTAAAATTTAATTATTGATTATTTAAAAATACAACATTATTGTGGCATGACAGCTTTAAATATACATTACAAAATGTGATTTATATATTGTCAGTAAGTTGCTTTTTTGTTTCATGTGACTGAACATGAGCACTCGCCTAGTCTCATTTTGCAATTGATTTGTCAATCTGTCTGAGGAAGTTTTCTGTTACTGTTTTTCAGCATTGTGTTAATTTTATTATTGCTTATTTTATTTAATCAGTAAAACATCTTATTACATTGACAGCCCTACTTATGAAAAAATCTCCTCTTTTTCACAGTCACCTCACAAAATACCTTTTAAAAACGGCAGCAAGATGTAACGGCAAGAAATCAACGTGTTGACAAGGAGTATCAGAAATAAACTTTTTCTTACTGAACGCTTTTTGTTTCCTACCAAAATTTCTGCTTTTTGACGTATGTGTCTATCTATTCTCTTTGTTGCTCTCTGTTCTTAACTAGTTGACATTTGCATTTGTTTTAAGAATGAATGATGCCAGAATCTACAGAGTCAAGTCATCTACCTCTTCTGTTTCTTTTTTCAACGTCATCAGATGAATTCATGTCCACGACTGAGCTGCACTGATACAGAACAGCTTGTTTGAGCTCTGTTGGCTCTCAGAGTGCTGTATTGATCTCGATAAATGCCACATTTGTTCTCTTCCTTCTGTTTCCCCCATAGGCCTGGCCTTTCACTCACTCACTTCCAGCAGAGAAATGGCTCATGCTCAAGACATAGAAAGTGTTAGAGGCTTTCGTGCATTTGCAAAGTGTTCCGAAATTCAGCACTATCTGAACTCGGCTAATTGTGTGCCTACAGGTATTCATTCATCTCTGAGAGCTGAAGCTGAGATGTTTTGTATTTAGGGTTATATTGAGGTGCCTAAATGTAAGACCCAGCTTGAATTGCAGTACTGTGTGGTGACGTTAAAGGGGTAGTTCATCCAAAAATGAAAATTCTGTCATCATTTACTCACCCTCAAGTTGTTCCAAACCTGTATGAGTTTCTTTCTTCTGTTGAACACAAAAGAAGATATTTTGAAGTATGTTGGTAACAAATGCTGAAAGCCATTGACTCCCATAGTATGGAAAAAATACTATGGAAGTCAAAGGCTATCACCAATTGTTTGGTTACCAACATTCTTATGTTTGTCAAAAAGTAAGACAAAAAGCTTGTGAACGCTGAGAGCTACATGACATGCCAGAGACGATGCTTAATTTATACTGAGCACATTCTGCAGCAGAGTGAATCACTGTTTGCTAAAAAAAGAAGAGATCCTGAGAGATTAGTAAAAATGTTTGATCTCTTTTAAAATAACTGTCACCTATTTTCCTTCTTGTTTGTCCATTAAAATAAATAAATATATAAATAAATAAATTTATTTTAAATATCATATTGAATAAATACAAATATAATAAATAAATTACAATTCTACAGAGATAAAAATGGCAAGAGCAAGTATAAACCCCAGATATATATTAAAACTAAAAATTTTGTTTATTATTATTTGATTGCCGAATGCAATAGTGTCATTGTATGGTTATATAAGATTGCATATTTTTATGAAAAAGGCCATTGATTTATTATTAATAATTATTATCTGAAATGCAGGTAATTAGTGTAAAACTTATTGCAACATTTCATGGTTTAAAAGCCATTTTAAATGTCTGTATCACAAAGGTCACAACACCAAAGTCAGATCTGTTTTAAGCCAGACTGACACCTCACCCAGAACTTCATCATTCTGTAAGCAAAAAACTCCCGTTTTTTTCCAGTTCTCCTAAAACAGTTGCCATGCCAACCCAAGCAATTCAATTCCTTAACTTGGGAAAGAGCTTCATTGTTACCAACTTCTGTCTGCAAGCTGTTTTTCACATCATTTACTTCTCCCGCTTTCATATTCAAACAAGCAGATTGCCTTCGAAATGTTTTATTGGGAGCTAAGTGGAAATAAAAATATGAATACTAATATCAAAGCGTCCAGTGTGTTCACTAATAATCACCCTGGATGCACTGCATTTTAAGAGAAAAGACTTAATCATAACATCTAACACAAGAGCTGCATGCGATTCACAAGCAAAAAGGCAAGAGGGGGTTTATATATGCATAATAAAGTCACCTACAGACATCAGACCTTCAATGGATGACATGCACGCTGAGGTCTGATATCAATGACAATCATAATGACCATAATTTGGCTAGTGCCCTTGTCATTAATGTTAATTCGTGCTGATTGGCATTGCCATCTGACCTGCCACTAATAACCTCCATCCAGTGCTGTTCTGTTATTGAAATGATGTTTACTACCTATCTGTCCTATAAAAGAGTAGCTGTGCTGGGGAACAACATCATCTCTCTGTGTGGCTGTATGAATTGTTTTTCAGAGCTTGTGTGGGAGGCTGCAAGCAAGAGTTGTGCTCCGTTTCGAATGATCATGGTAATTAGTGCAACGCACACACTGAACAAAAGCCATCTTGAAACTAGAACATGCAGACAAATTAAAGCAGTGTATTGCTACGAGTGACATGTTTTTTTTCCACTCTCATCTCTCTTTCAGTTGGCTAATCTGACATTTGCATGAGCATGGGCAGGATGGGAAAGGTATTTTGAGACAACACGGACATCTCTATATCACATGATTTCGTTGTTTGTTGAAGACAGAAAGGAGAAATAAAATGACAGGTTTATAGGCTCAAGCAACTATCATTTGGAGTATTGATTTGTTAGAATTTACGAAGAATGAAACTGAAATGTGTTGACCCTTTTAACACTAACAACATGAACATGGTTTATTTAACCCTCTTTAGCCCCTCTCTGGATTCTAATGAATTTATAATGTCTTTTAGCACATTCTTTTATCCATATAATCACATTGGAGATTTTGTTTAGATAGACCGGCAGAGCAAAACAAAAGTCCTATTCCACCCTGTGTGACCTTCAAAATGGTTAGTGAAAAGGAAATCTCTAAACAATAAGCCAACTTTATCACCTGGTTTGACTTCAGATGATTTTCTCTTGGACAGCAGTTGAATAGTCGGGTTGAAGCTGTTTTTTGTTTTGTTTTTAGTCTGCAGTGACATCAACTGGCCATTTATAGAATTGTCCTGTAATATTTAGTCCTCTTTTTTGGGTGTTTGATTGATTTTCTAACTTTTATTTATTTATTGCTTTTTGCAACTGAACAACTTTTTATTTAATGCCTGCAAGACTGAATCATTGTTTGCTAAAATATATATATATATATATATATATATATAAGAGATACTGTGAAATCAGCCCAAAATGTTTGATATTTTTCAAAATAATTGTAAAAACAGCTACTTCTGATTTGCTGCTTCAGTCTTTTGTGATCTGTCACCTCTATTCATTTATGTTCCTAATTTCGAATAGATAAATACTTTTTGTTTGTATGTAGGCCTATGTACTTGCATTTTTTTGCAACTGGGCAACAATTTAATTTAATTGTTTTTGTTTTTTTTTCAACTGCACGATTTATGTAATATTTAATCCTGCATTTGCACACTCAATGCTCATTTTATGAAATTCAGTGGAAGTTGTGGTTATGCAGCCAGTGTCAAGGGAGTTTTGTGTGACTGAGCACACTTGCTCTAGGTTACCAGTCTCCAGGCAGTTGCTTTATTTAAAAACTGATTTTGACACACTTGAGCACAACAGAACAACTGCTTACGAATCTTGTTCTAACAGGTTGTGGTATTGAAATGTTGAGGTGACAAAGAATGATCAGACTAATTTGCATATGCAACACCTGATGTGTCTCAAAGTTCTCCTTTCTCATAAGAGAATCAAGCACATCATGATCCTTCTCCAAGTGGAACGGAGAACATAGCTGCAAAACAACAAACAAAAACATATCGAATAGCACTGAGAGAGATTAAATTTTAATGAGCTCAAACCCATGCAGTCATCAAAATATAGTAAGCCAGCCCGCTAAACTGTCTGTTTAAACAACTCTTTACAGCCAATATAAGCATGTATTTCTTTTTCATCTCTGCTCAAACCCTTTATAACCCGTTATTCTGGTTCTTCAGCTTTCTGGAGAAACTTGTCAGCCAATACTATCGCCAAAGCAGTATCAAGTATCTGCTGCTCTGAGCTAACAGTACAAACAAGCAAATAACAAGTATTTAATAGGACATAAGTAAATATATGAATTGTGTTTACAACAACATTGAGATGAAAGTTTAAACAAACAAATTTGAGAAAAAAAAATTCTAATAATAATGCTACAATAATAGTTCATGTTGTAAAAAGTATTTTTAAAGGCAGCTCGTGACAGTAACCACGTCCTGCCCCCCTCAAGCAATATAAATGTCATGTTTGAATAGGAAGTTTCACGTGTGTTTGAAGTTCTGCATATTGTATTACGAGGAAGGTCATTACTGTATCCCTGTTGTCAACTGCTGGCTCGTTACTCCGCGTGCCCGTTGCTCGGGCGTGGCAGTCGATAGCCTACCTGCTTTGCTCGTGGCCGTGTTTACGTGCGCGCGCATCTCAGGTATCTGTGGTTCTTTAGTGCTATGAAGTTACGCGCGCGGGAGGAACCGATGCAGAACGTGTATTCTGGCATATTCAAATGAACCGAGGCGAAGTCCGAAAGAAATGTTTATCTCGTAGTTTATTCTGATACAAAATAATTTGTTTTTAAATGGCTTAGTTTCGGTAAGTTTTAACCCGTCGTTTATAGTGTGGGGGGAACAATGAAAGACATACACCTGCCATCCAATTCATGTATCAATGGTAAGAGAGTTTGTTGTCTTATTTAACGACTATCGTCAGTAAGAGCCTAACTTAAATTGCGATATGATTTTATGTGTTTTTGTGCATGTAATGTGAAAACTGCTTTTGGTAGGGTGATACTTGAGGTTTAATGATGTTTGTTTTTTTGTAATAGTTGCACATTTTAGTAGTTATTCGTTTCGACTCATCAATGTGTTGTCCTTTGGAAAGGATACGAATGACATCTTGTTTATTAACATATGATAACATTATATTTGTTTAAAGGACAAACATTCCTTATTGTATGATATCAGCCTTTCAGTCAATGATTGGCCATACCTTTGGTTCCACTGTTCCCTATAAAAACACTATGTATCTTTAAAAGATGATTTATAAATGATATTAAAATATAAATGATATTAAAATGTTGAAGAAAAAGCAACACAATGGCAGCCTATAGTGGAGTGCATTGCCCGTTCTTGCTATGCTGTCAGAGATGAAATACTGTTGTTTTAGTAATGATGATTTAGCTGTTTCATGTCATTAAAAGGGATTTTTAATTTTTAAAAAAAGTATTCATAAGCTGCTGTGAAAATTAACTAATCAATTTTTCTGGGTGGCATTTTTTGGTTTGAACAATTTTGTTGGGCATTTTACTCCCAACAAAAACTGTTTTGGCAATTTAACCTATTGTTGTAACATGTAGTTCTTCTTTTTTCTTGTGATCAGGTTCAGTAATAAGGATCTTCTGTCCCACGTCCGCCTCTGTTTGTGTGTTTGACACGGGTGTTGACAACACGTCTTTTAGTGTAGACAACTCCAATATAAACTCTACAGTCAACACAGCAGCTCTCACCATCGACAAATGGAGCAATTACAATTTCTGGATGGGCTTGTCGCTGGCCGTGCTCTCAGCTTTCCTCATAGGAGGAAGCATTATCCTGAAGAAGAAGGCGTTGCTGCGTTTGGCCAGTATTGGGGAAACAAGAGCAGGTAAGGCAATTTACATCAGTATTTACATAATACAAAAACGTCAAAAGTGCCATCAAATTCTGATGCAATAAACCTTGCATGGTGTTTATACTTTAATATTCAGAATGTTGAGTTACTGGTTTTGTTTTTGAGGGTATTTGGATTTAATGCTAATTATTTTACTTGACTGAATAACAATTGTGAAATTGGTTGAAACTGGTTCTTTCTTTGTTTGTGCTTAGCTAAATAATGACAGAATCACCAACAGGCTCTGTTTTGTGTTCTTTAACAAACTGCATATGTGAAAATGCTTGCCTGTTTAGCTGAGGGAGGTCATGGGTACCTTAAGGACTGGCTGTGGTGGGGAGGCCTTTTGACAAGTAAGTGCAATGCAAAGCATTTGTCAGTCATCTTCCTTTGATGACTCCAACAAACTTAGATAACATCCTGCATTTTTTCGCAGTGGGTGGAGGTGAAGCGGCAAACTTCACAGCATACATGTTTGCTCCAGCCACAGTGGTGACCCCTTTAGGAGCTCTCAGTGTTCTTATCAGGTAACGGCACCACCCTTATTTACCCTCGCCAACGGTTTGCTCCACATAATGCTGTGTAAACTTTACAAGCCTGTGAGTGAGAGGACTAGTATATTTTGAAATATATATGACTGTAATGTTAAACAACCTGAATTGCAATATGTTTTACGCAATTAAAGCACATTTGACTGAGCTGTCGGGCCCAGGTAAAACCCCATAATGCTACAGTATGTTAATTAATTGTAATTTGTATACAGTTTAGGACTAAAATAATATAGATTGATATTTTCATCAAAATATTGCTTTTATTTATGTAGTTGTGTACACTATTTGTGTAGTTTGTAAACTAGTTTTTTTTATATTTTTTAAAGAAGTCTCTTATCCTCACCAAGGCTGAGTATTTTATTTGATAAAAAATACAGTAAAAACAGTAATATTGTGAAATACTATTGCAATTTCTGTTGCTTAATATTGTAGTCAAAATCATGATTTTTTTTCAGGATTCTTTGATCATTAGATCATTCTTTCATCATTAGATCAAAGTTCAGCATTTAATAAATAAAAGTAAACAGCATTTATTTAAAATAGAAATCTTTTGTAACATTGTAAATATCTTTACCCTCACTTTTGATCAATTTAACACATCCTTGCTTGATAAAAGTATTAATTTCTTAAAAAGTACTTACTGACCCTTTTGAACCATGACATTTAGGGGTTGCACCGACTAATCGACTAGTGGATTTCAATGCTCTGCCATGACGCTTTAAGCTTAACGTCGACTAGTCGCTGGTCCTATAGAGGGTCGCTCTCACTAATGCATTCATATGAATGTAATCTTTACTTTGCTACTTTATCTGTATCTGATTTAGAACGAGCAGAAATCTGTGAGAAACATAACGACTCAAAGACAAAAGAACTGTTAAAAATGAGCAATAGGAGCAATAGCCATGTGGGCACCGCTGTGTCATATGCCATAGCTGTGCACAAGGTGTTTATCACAGCTCCAGACTTATTTGTTCATTAATGGCGTCATCAGCGACTAGTCGACTTCGACTCGACTTTCATCACATAAAAGTCGACTTTAAAAAATCATAAGTGTTCACATGACAAAAACATTGAATTTTTTCCCAGGCCCAATCAATTACTGTCCTTCCCCGCAGCCTGTCAAATGTCTCCCTCAACATACAAAAAAAACATTTAATTGTTAATAGTCTCAACAGATGTTGAGGCAAATGTAATTTTAACACATACTTGATGTTCAAAGAACATGCCAACTGATAATTTCAACAACAGTCATTTCATCATATGATTATTATAAACATATACCAAGAATAAATCACGTACTGATCTCCATCTTTATCTTCTGAAGTCATGAGATAACACTTGAATGTCCCTTTCTCATTACGAGTGCGTTGAATCTGTTTATGGCCTTTTGTGTTTCCTAGTGTTTTCACTAGAACTAAATGGAAAGGTATTAATGTTAATGCTTATTTACTCTCTTCAGTGCAGTTCTGTCCTCCCACTTGTTCGGAGAAACAATGAATCTGCTAGGAAAACTTGGCTGCATGCTCAGCATACTGGGAAGCACTATAATGGTTATACATGCACCTGAAGAGGAAGAGGTGATGACGCTTACAGAAATGACAGAGAAACTGCTGGATCCTGGTTAGTGTTTCAATACCTTTAGTTATAGAACTGAAAACATGTTGTAATGGATAACAGCAGCTTTTTCTGCTTCTCCTAAAGGTTTTCTGGTGTTTGCCAGCATTCTGCTGGTTGCTTGTATGGTCCTGATCTTCTACGTCTCTCCTCGCTTCGGTCAAACTAACATATTAGTCTACATCAGCATCTGCTCTCTGCTTGGATCGTTCACTGTGTCCTCGGTCAAGGGCCTCGGCATTGCTATCCGCACCATGTTCTTTGACCTTTCAGTGGTCCATCACCCTCTCACCTGGATTCTTTTGCTGACCTTAATCGGATCCATCATCATCCAGGTCAACTATCTGAATAAGTCGCTGGACACCTTCAATACGCTCTTGGTGTATCCCATCTACTATGTCTTCTTCACCACCGTTGTCCTGAGCACCTCTGTGATTCTCTTTAAAGAATGGGGAGCCATGTCAGGAGTGGATGTGGTGGGCACCATCGGGGGCTTCTTGGTGATTGTGATCGGGGTGAGCATGTTACACCTCTTCAAAGACTTGAACGTGTGTTTTGAAGATCTAAGAAGCAACCTTTGTCAGCCACAGAGCCCGTCGAAGAGGGAGGACAAGCACATCCTCATAGAGAACATAGAGAGCCTGCCGCCTATGAGAGAGGAAGGGCCCAGAGTCTTCATCATCAGCTGAGATTGTATCAGATCTCAGCTAGTTTGAATATACAGTTTAGTAATATCCTCACTTATTGATCTTAATTGATGATTTCCTCTGCTGAAGGCTGCTGTACTATGACGCAGTGATTTGGATTGGCTGCTGCTGAGTATGGTGATGACGCAGATTATTATTATTTTTTTTTTTTTTATTATTTTGCTGTTACTCAAATTTGTGACTTGAATCAACTTTTAGCAACCTTGGAAATGTTTAAAGACTGAAACAGCATGAAACAGAGCATGATGCAGCAGAACTTCAAATCTTGCTGAAAACTGCCAGTGAAGCACCTAATATACAAAATATTTTTTTTCTCTTGAACGGAACTGTGTGGGTTATATTTCCAGAGAAATATCTTGAAATAGACCAGTGAATCTAAAATATTTGCATAAATTTTGAATGGAAAATAAAAAAATATATATATTTCAAAACATTTGTTTTTCACATACTATTAAGACAATTCACAGATTTTATTTTGCTCACTCAATTTCCGACATATAGCGAATCATTTACAGGCGTCAGGAACCTGCTATCCATATGTGAGAGACTGGGATGTCTGAATTTACTATGATGCTGATTCATACATAATGTTTATGGACCAAACAAGATTCATGATTAGGCCTGAATCTGTGCTGTCAGGATTCCACAGAACGTTCAGCAGATTTTCATTCGCACAGTAGCCTACTACACAGCCCCAATCCTCGTGTGTTGGTTTATTTAATGTTTTGTCTAATTTGCTAATTCTTTCAGTTGCTTCTAAACGCAGTATCACATTCAGCGACTGACTTTCCATATTACATTTACGCAGATTTGGAAAACAAGCAATCAATGAATGATGTGTGGGTTAATTGAGTCTGTCTTGCAGAGACGTGTTCCTGTAAACCGAATAGCTCCAAATGTCATGAGAGACAAACACTATAGTGTTTACCTTTTAAATCACTGGCCAGAAGAGCACTGGGTCAAATGAGTCTGTCAATAGAACTTGTAGCCTGTGTGACAGTTGGCATCTGTTTCTCTCAAGTTACATTTGGTTTGATCAGAAAAGATCAAAGTCCTTAGGACAGTGATTCTTACATTTAAATTTTAAAATAATTAATTAATTTGTTTAAAAAAAGACCTCTCCGCCCAATGTTTAACTATACAATGTTTGTAGCATTGTATTTAGCATTACACTAGCATTTCTTTGAGAAAACAGAGTCAAATGCATAAAAGTACATTTGCGTGATAGAATTTAAAGAGTTTATCCAAAGTGTTATATATATATTTGCTAAAGAACGTTAAAAACATGTATTTCAAAGTAATCTACAACAGGATTTTTCACTGTGTGCTCCACTATTCTTTTTAGATTTCCTGCCTGAAATCTCCCATAGTTCAAGAACAGCGCATAGTGCCAAATTGTCTTTCTCAAGCTGTGTCTCATTTAGAAGGCTGCGCCCTCCGGAGGTCGAATCCTCTGGAGGTCGCATCCTATAGGATGCATATACGAAGTGTCCTCAACCAAGAATTAAACGAGACGGCCTTCGTAGGACAGGCGGAAAAGGAAACGGGAAGTATCACGTTGCTATGCCAACACATTTAGAGCATCGTTGCGCTCTCACACTACTTAAATTAAGGAAAATTATTTCTAAATTTGGTAATTTGAAAAAAAAAATGCTTTTACTTGTTTTATTTTGTTCAATGTTTGAGGAGCTGCAGCGTACGTACAGCAGACATCTGTTAGAGAAAAAAAGGAGGAGGATATTAAAAACAAAGTTTATCCGTTTTTACCGAGGCGATTTAAGGTAAGTTGTAAACAGAACACCACATCTGCTCTTGTGTGTACATCTGCCGGCGCCGGCATTTTTCAAATTAACAACGGTTGTTTACGGCGACGCAAAGAATTGTGGGTTATCTGTAGCAGCGAAGGATACACCTCATGCATCCTCCGAATTCCTGTGAAAGAAGGTCGCATTCGAAGGTCGCATTCGGAGTGTCCTACTTGCTTTTCTGAAATGAGACAGCATCGATGACGTATGCAGCCTTCAAATGCGACCTCCGGAGGGCGCAGCCTTCTAAATGAGACACAGCTTCAGTTACACCAGCAGATGGCACACTACACTCCAGTCACTCTCACCTTCCCAGGCATACAGGACTCAAAACTGTTTAAACAACTTATTACGAATCTCACAGAGCTTTGCATAGGTGTGCCTGAACGTCTGACACTATTGGCCAATCAGAATGCTCATGCTTCTCAGTGTTGCTAAGATACAGTGAAACAGTGTTGTAATGCAAAAGGGCCTTAAATCCTAAATGGTTAGAATTAAAGTTTTTAATCAATTCACACATACATTTAAATGCTTGAAACAACTTTATTTTCTTTTAAATGTAGTTTTAAAAAAAGCATTTTTATATATTGAGCCACATTTAAAAAGATACATACGAATGTCATTTTGACAATATGTTTTCATAGAATATTAATGACTTGAATTAAAATTATTAGAATGTATGGCTGCTGAAAATTCAGTTTTGCCAGCACAATAATACATTTTATTTTAAAATATATTCAAATAGAAAACAGTTATTTTAAATTGTAATAATATTTTACAGTATTACTGTTTTTAATGTATTTCTGATCAAATAAATGGTAATTGCTGCTGCTACACTTACAGGACAATCAAATCCTCGTTTATGCTTTTGGCCAAACATTTTCAAATATCCACTTAATCTTTCATTTTTGGCCAGCTTTTTGCTATAGATGACACAGCCTCTATAATTTCTTCAACAAAAAACATGTGGACATCACAACCCTTACAAAATTAAACCATGGTTTCATCGTAGTAAAACTGCTTAATTTTCTTTTGCGTTATTTCTGAATGCTTGAGACTATAAAATCAATTAGACAACTGTATTAATAAAGTCATAGCCATAGGTAAGCTACAATTGTAATTTGTAAATAATACAATTTATTTATTTATTTACTTTTATATTTTATTAAAGTTCTATTTTGACCCCTATAGTAGGTTTTTTTTTTTTTTTACTTCCATAATATTTGAGGAAGGGGGGCACAACAATACAATCCTGCTTAGGGCACCCATTTGGCCAGCAGCG
>NW_015652998.1:1416095-1420585 GCF_001515625.1 Sinocyclocheilus rhinocerous | reverse complement strand
CAGGACGATCAAATCCTTGTTTACGCTATTGGCCAAACATTTAATTCAAATATTCACTTAATCTTTCATTTTTGGCCAGCTTTTTGCTATAGATGACACAGCCTCTATAATTTCTTCAACAAAAAACATGTGGACATCACAACCCTTACAAAATTAAACCATGGTTTCATCGTAGTAAAACTGCTTAATTTTCTTTTGCGTTATTTCTGAATGCTTGAGACTATAAAATCAATTAGACAACTGTATTAATAAAGTCATAGCCATAGGTAACTGTCTAGAGCTACAATTGTAATTTGTAAATAATACAATTTATTTATTTATTTACTTTTATATTTTATTAAAGTTCTATTTTGACCCCTATAGTAGGTTTTTTTTTTTTTTTACTTCCATAATATTTGAGGAAGGGGGGCACAACAATACAATCCTGATTAGGGCACCCATTTGGCCAGCAGCGGCCATGTATATATATATAATATCAACTTGATATTATATATAAACATATATATTATGTTTATATCAACATCTGATCTAAACTAGAATTTATCGCTCCGTTTCGAAATTACGCGGTGGTATTTGGGGCTTTATACCACCGCGTAATTTCGAAACGGAGCGATAACTTCTAGGTCAGATCAGATGTTGATTCAGTAGCCACTGAAGAATTTATTCAGGGATTCGTTAAACTGATTCAAACCAGGAACGTGAGTGAAAATGAATCATGACCAGACGCTGCTCAAATGAGTAATTTGTTCTTGAATCGGACACTGGCGTCATGTGTTTGTTTTCGAGGACCGGGAAACGAGAGGCAGTTTTAACATTAAGTGACATGACATCTGACGCACAGATGCCATTGGCACATGCCGCTATGCTCAGTGACACTTCCGGTTTTCAGTGGCATGTGTCACAAGTTTTAGTCATAGACATATAAATACCTAGACGCCTCATTGGTATTTATATGTCTATTTTACGGTGCATGGCCCCGTCCATCGGTCCTTCAATGCGGTGAAGTCATCCTGTACCCATAGCAGAGAAACAGCCCCACTGTCCACCGAAAACCGGAAGTGCCACCGGAAGTGTCACTGAGCATAGTGGCATGTGCCAATGGCATCTGTGCGTCAGATGTCATGTCACTTAATGTTAAAACTGCTGCTGCGCGAAACTTCACAGAAAGACGCGCGCGGTCTTTTTAATACCACAATCAGTTCAGACTGGAGAATGACATTCATAATCGGGTAAAAATGATTGTTTTTAATGTTGTGGCGCCGGAGAGTTCGCGTCGCAGCAAACTACTATGAAGAGTTAAAAACCAGTGCATCGATTGAAATCCAGTCTGTACGTGTAATATGATCAAAGCTATTTGTGTTTTTGAAGTATTTCTTTAATCACTTCTGAGAGAATTAGAGAATCGGAGAAAACTTACAAGCTGCTGTGTTGAACTTCGCTGCCGTTAGCTGACATTCCGTTGCTATGGCAACTGTGGAATTGTGACGTGTCGATGACGTCACAGAGCACGGTATATAAATTGAGAATGACAAAGAGCTTAGGCGAGTTTGAGGGTAATTTTACAACTATAGGCCAGACGCCAGTCCTATTGAGTCTCTTGATACAGTTTATAGACACAAACAGTCAGTTTGAAAACTGTACATTGTTAAATACAGATTATTTATCTGTCAGTATCAGTATCGGAACACCAGACACAATGTCCACAGAGGTGAGAGAGGTGCTTCAGGAGGTTTACCTCAACGGCGCCTTCTACTCCGGGGAAAGTTACTGGGCATCAGATGATAAAGATGTGCAGCTGGAGTTTGAGATCTCTGATGCCATCTACGACCTGCTCGGCAGCAGCGCATCTCAAGAGATAGATGTGCAGCTGGAGGTTGTGATGGACGATCACGTCTCAGTCGGTTACTGCAGTCCAGGAGAGATGCACGTGCAACTGGAAGTTGATGAAAATGAGGACATCTCAGTCTGTGAAGTGAAAGATTTGCAGCTGGAGATGAACAGGAACGGCAGCGTCTCCGAGCTGAAGAGCCCTGCGCTGGTGTCTGAAGATCTGAGTGACCCAGAGGCCAATGATCAGGAGAACAGCCCGACAGGTGAAGACATGCATTTATATGTCTTATTCATGTTTATTCTTGTGGTCAGAGATGTTTCTGATAGTGTATTATTATGTTGGCTTGAGAAAGACGCAATACTGTTTTCCTATTATTTATCCACTTCTTCTGACACCCTAATTTTCCAAGAGTAACACCTCCTTGAGCTTTCAAGTTAAGACCACCAAATTTGGCAGGGACCTTCAGGCTGATCGGAATTTTGTTGCTATATCTTTTCTAACTGATTCGGCTTACGAAATTACGGTAGCCAGCTTCTAAACAGGCCCAAACACTGATAGATTTCCATTCGGGGGTAAAAACCTTTGCCCATAATGACTTGTTTATAGTTTATCCACTCTGTCTATCTGTCTATATGCTAAAAATGGTTAGATACTAAATGCTAGCAACAGGACTCATAGTTGTTTGTAGAGGTCTAATTGGTTTTTGATGTGGTTTCTTAGCAGTCAGATGAGGTCTAATGGGATTTAAAGTAACTTTTTGATTTTCTCTGAATTCTCCGAGTAAAACCTTTAAACTTCAAGCTTTTATTTTAAACTGTCAGACAAGGGTTTGGTCAAGTTTGTTATCAAACTTTACTTATCTAGTTTGTTTTCTTCTTTTTTTCAGAAAGCACTGCTGGGTGGATGTTCAAGAAAATAAGTGCAGTCTTCCAGCGATTGACTGCAATCTTCCAGACAAATGCACTGAATGCTGTTGGGGAACCTGAAGTGGATCTTCTTGATCCAGAGGAATCATGTGTCCCAGATCAAAGTGCTCCCGAGCCAGAAACTGAAACTGATCTGGTCGATATCGAGCAATCGTGTGTCCCAGATCCCAGCGTTCCCGAGCCAGAACCTGAAGTGAATCTGGTCGATAGCGAACAATCGTGTGTCCCAGATCCCAGCGTTCCCGAGCCAGAACCTGAAGTGAATCTGGTCGATAGCGAACAATCGTGTGTCCCAGATCCCAGCATTCCTGAGCCAGAACCTGAAGTGGATCTTCTTGATCCAGAGGAATCGTGTGTCCCAGATCCAAGCGCTCCCGAACCAGAACCTGAAATGGATCTGGTCGATACAGAGCAATCATGTATCCCTGAAACTGAAGTGGATCTGGTTGATCCAGAGGAATCGTGTGCACCAGATCCAAGTGTTCCCGAGCCAGAACCTGAGGTGGATCTGTTTGATCCAGAGGAATCGTGTGCACCAGATCCAAGTGTTCCCGAGCCAGAACCTGAAGTGGATCTGGTTGATCCAGAGGAATCGTGTGCACCAGATCCAAGTGTTCCCGAGCCAGAAACTGAAGTGACATCAGAGCTTTCAAGGTTGGAAAACTACATCCGTCTAAACGTGTCCCAGCTGGAGGATCGTTTGAGGGAATGTACACTGTCCAAGACTCCTGTCACTGAGGTCTGGCCCAGGGTCTTCATTGGAAATGAGTAAGTAGTCTACTAATAAATACGGTGTGTTGAATTAATAATGTATTGCAGGAGTACCAAAGACAATGATATTTCTCTTATTGATTTAAAAGCTCTGTCATTTCATTGTAAATCGAAAGACCAACCTAGGCTGTTGTGTTTTTGTGCAGAGAGACTGCATGGGACCGAGATAAACTGAAGGAGATGGGAATTATGCATATCCTAAACGCTGCAGCGCCCAAGAAGGACCTGAAGTTCTTGTTGGGAATGGCAAGCGAGAAAGACCTACTAGGAACGGTCAATACAGGGTCCAGATATTACAGAGGCATGAACATTACTTACTGTGGCTTGCCTTCGTTCAGACACTGGGCCAACATCAGCAAGTACTTCTTGCCAGCAGCCAAATTTATCCATAAGGCCTTGAGGAACCCAACAAGTAAGAGCTGACACACACACACACACACACACTCAATTTCTTATATTTCATCAAGTGTCCTATAGTCTGGCAATGAGTTTTTTGACCGTCATTCTGTTTTTCTTTCCAGGTAAGGTGTTGATTCACTGCACACAGGGCCTCAGCCACTCGGCGACTCTGTTTCTGGCTTATCTGATGATCTGCCATGACATGATGATGGTGGAGGAGGCCATTGATCACGTCATAAAGGTGAGATGCATCAAGCCCTATTTCGGCCATCTGAAGCACCTGGCGTTCCTCAATGCCGACCTTGTGCTGCAGCGAAAACTAAAGTTACAGGGCAAACAAACAGACAAAAAAATTAAAATATGGCAGATTAAAATAAAATAGAACATTTTAGATTTTATCAGATTCAGATTTTTAAAAGATTAAAAAAAGAAAAATAGAGCACAGATAAAAAAAAAATTAAATGGTGCATAGATTAAAAAAAATAGATCACAGATAAAAAAATAGAGCACAGATTAAAAAAATAGAGCACAGATAAAAAAAAATAGAGCACAGATAAAAAAAA
>NW_015652998.1:1400390-1414022 GCF_001515625.1 Sinocyclocheilus rhinocerous | reverse complement strand
CTCAATGCCGTCAATGCCGACCTTGTGCTGCAGCGAAAACTAAAGTTACAGGGCAAACAAACAGACAAAAAAATTAAAATATGGCAGATTAAAATAAAATAGAACATTTTAGATTTTATCAGATTCAGATTTTTAAAAGATTAAAAAAAGAAAAATAGAGCACAGATAAAAAAAATAGAGCACAGATAAAATAGAGCACAAAAAATAGAGCACAAATTTTAAAAAATGCACAGATAAAAAAATAGAGCACAGATAAAATAGAGCACAAAAAATAGAGCACAAATTTTAAAAAATGCACAGATAAAAAAATAGAGCACAGATAAAATAGAGCACAAAAAATAGAGCACAGATTAAAAAAATAGAGCGCAGATTTAAAAAATAGAGCGCAGATAAAAAAAATAGAGCACAGATAAAATATAGAGCACAGATAAAATAGAGCACAAATAAAAAAAATGCACAGATTTAAAAAATGGTGCAGATAAAAACAATAGAGCAGATTAAAAAAGTGCACAGATTAAAAAATAGAGCACAGATAAAAAATAGATCAAGAGCACAGATAAAATAGAGCACAAATAAAAAAAATGCACAGATTAAAAAAATGGTGCAGATAAAAACAATAGAGCAGATTAAAAAAGTGCACAGATTAAAAAATAGAGCACAGATAAAAAATAGATCACAGATTTAAATAAAATAGAGCACAAATAAAAAAAATGCACAGATTAAAAAAATAGAGCACAGATAAAAAATGGTGCAGATAAAAAAAGTAGAGCATAGATTAAAAAAGTTCACAGTTAAAAATATAAAGCACAGATTTAAATAAAATAAAGCACAGATAAAATAGAGCACAAATAAAAAAATTGCACAGATTAAAAAAATAGAGTACAGATTCAAACAAATGGTGCAGATAAAAAAAAATAGAGCACAGAACGTTTCCTGAATGTTTATTCTTACTATATGTAATCAAAGTAATGTCCAGATAATATCCAGGTAGCACAGGTACGTCTGCTAATGATCGCTTAATCTGGAAAGCATCTGCTGTGTACAAACATCTGATAGACACCTTTAAGATGTCAGTTTTACATTCATTCTAAATCATAAACATCTTAAAGACATCTTCTAAACGTCTTTTTGATGTGATGTACGTGTGCTATTAGGGGTGCAGTTGTATATATGCACAGTTACTTCCTGGTTTTAGATAAGCCAGCTCAGTCATTTCCGGTCAACTGTCAAAATCAGCTGTGCTATACGGGGAGCACCCTTTGCTCGGTTTCTCTACATAATCCATTCACAATTTGAAGAAAAGTTTTGTTTGTCTAAGAGGACCAAACGTCCACGTATACAGTTTCAGGAACGACAAAAGCGAGTGTAAAAAATTAAGCGAGTGAATCTGCTATGATTGACCGTGATAAAGCAACAGATGGAACAAAACATCTGACGAGCCGATGGCAAAAACAGAGCTGTGCATTAAGTGGTTCAGAATAAATTCAGAATAACGAAACTACAGCAACAACAAGTCTGTTAGCTTGGCTGAATATATTTAGCAGCTTCTACAGTTAAAGATAAATATACATAATAGGATATTGGCGAAACAGATTTGGTAAACACTAACCAAATCGTATTTGCGTATTCGTGTTTGCGCTCTTGAGAACGTCAAAAGTTTCTATTTACAATGTGTTTTTGTAGCGTTGAGCAATGTAGCCAATCACAGATAGATCTGTTGATTCGTGAACTCCTCTGATTGGCCATTCCGTTCAAATAATCGCCGGATTATGTGAATCGCTCCCAAATCCTCTCACTGTAAAACGATGTAAATAAGAGGTTCATTGATTATGAAGGAACTTTGTGAGATCGCGATGAACTGAAGTGACACCTTTTTATTGAATATAAAGGAAGTGCTTTTTTTGCACTTTCTATGCTAAATATAATCCGTTCAGAATTTAAATAAAATATGTTTTTCGTGCTAAGGGCCATATACTGTACAAGCAGCAAAGTTTCAGGAGTGACATATCCATCATCCCTCACATAAATGCGGGATTCATTTTATATACACAAACATGTTTTAGCTGTTAATGGGGCGGGGCTCCAAGACAGGTTTAAAAAAGCATGAATTTTAAAAGATTATTTAAATTGTTAATGTTTTATGTCTTCATTTTATTATGACAGTTTTCGAAATTTTGAAAAATAATTTGTCAAAATAGATGTTCATTAAGCAATGTAAATGCAGACTAATAGATTAATAGAAAAATATTTGAATTTTCATGGAAAAATATTTCCTAATTGTGGTTGCAATCATTTACAAAAGTAGTGACTAGTAAATCTTGCAATTCGCTGACTGTACATTGCTATTATTGTTGTGGTAAAAAGTTTATAGTTTTGTAGCACTGCAGTACCATCATGACGTTAACTACTAGGCATGTCCAGATGTCAGACCCCACACACACTACATATATACAGGTGCATCTCAATAAATTAGGGAGCCCCTACCAAGTATTGAATACATGTACAGTAAATTAACATACTTTCCAGAAGGCCAACAATTCACTAAAAATGTTTTTTTTATTGGTCTTATGGAGTATTCTAATTTGTTGAGATAGTGAGTTGGTGGGTTTTTGTTAAATGTGAGCCAAAATCATCACAATTAAAAGAACCAAAGACTTAAACTACTTCAGTCTGTGTGCATTGAATTTAATACACAAGTTTCACAATTTGAGTTGAATTACTGAAATAAATGAACTTTTCCACGACATTCTAATTTATTGAGATGCACCTGTATATATGGTAACCACAAATTAACCATGGTTTTACTACAATAACCATAGTTGCCATCAAAATGCCAAAAAACATGGTTACTGCACTTATACTATAATAAAACCATGGTTCATTTTCGCAAAGGGGCCCATTTCCAGCCCTGCTCATATCACAACTGAAAGCTGACCAAACACAACAAACTGTTTTCTGTAAGCCATTCCTCTGCTGTGCCAGTATGAGTGAAGTCATTTGATCCAGCTGCAGGACACAAGCCATTTCATTTATTAGGGACAGCAGTATGACTGTGAGTTTAAATGGCTTCTATTGTTCTGTTGTGCTCCCCACTCACCCACACACACACACAGCTGACACGGCTCTATCACTACATGTACAGAACGTTTGGCTGGATTGTTGAATACAGGGAGATGGACACAAAAAGTTCAAGGGAAAGAGATACAGCTGTCATTCCTTGTTGTAACACTCCCACAGATCCATTCATCATCAGCCAATCAGTGTTCAGCAAACAGGTACTGTGACAGATACCACACCTATGACAGGCACCAGCACGTGGAGGAAAGAGCGAGACGGTGTAGACGGAGTCTGTAGGGGTGTAAGGAAGACTCGTCAATTACAAGCAGAAAAAAAAGACAGGACTGGTTCAAGAATCTGAATGCAATTCATGTGGATTATTTTGGAAAGGGCACTGAAATTTTAGATCAGCAAGGAAACAACATAACAAGGACTCACTGTCTGAGAAAAGGAGAGACGCAGAATAAAGAGTGTGGAGGATGGACACATGGCTGAATGAAGTCCAGAAGCATCCAGGCCTGTATGTCTTGTGCTGTTCTGTAACCTTCAGGATCCTTCACAGGTTCCTGCAGACTGTGCCCAGTCCCGGGACAGTGGACACAGACCCCTGGAGGACTTGGAAATGGAGGAACCTCTCAGTGTCACTCGTCCACTCACTGCTGACTGGCATCTGGGCCGTCGCCTGGTGAGTTGTTGTTTTTTATTCTTCTTTTTTTTTCAGTGATTTGTTTTACAGCAAGAACTTGAAATCACTTTATTTTATTATTTACAAATCCTTAAAATATAAATAAATGTACTTAAATGTTTTATTTAATTGTTGACAATGTCTAATAAATTGCCCTAGAATATTCCTCATATTTTAAGGATGTTTAAATAATTTTTACAAAGCAAAATACTGAGTAAGACACTGCAGAGGTTCAGTATCTCAAGTACATATGGAGTCAAAGCATATTATAGTTGTTTTGTTGAAATCTTAATAGCTTGTGTTTGTTGTTAGACGTTGTAGTTTGCACTAATAGCAATGTCTAAGAATAAACAAAAGTTATTGAATGTTCATGAACAGCACTTCACTTTCAGTTACTGATCTCTTAGTTTGGAAACAGGAAAAACCTGCTGGACAAGCATGAATGAGAGAATGAGAGTGCAACTAACTAAAAAAAAATACACCCATATAATTGCCATAGCATGAATCATCCCTCAAACCAAGCAAGAGTTTCACCACTGTGGGTGTTTTTTATTTTTATTTATTTATCTTTATCAGCAATGGACTTTTTTACTCTGTTATGTGTTGTTTAGTACCAGTTACTAAGCACATGCCTGTTGTATTTTGATCCTCAGGTTGATATGATCAACAGTTTGCATGTATCTGTGTCCCAACAGTGTCATACAGCATCCTGTGATGGTGCATGAAATCCACTCCACCTACACCCCATCAGCATACATGCTAGTCGTCGTCTCCTCTGGTCAGTAAACACATCAGCAGATATCAGAAACACATTGCACTATCATACAGTATTGCATACATTGCAATACAACACAGTTAACCTAGACTCTTGACACAAGTAGGAAGTATGTAACACGCATCTTATTTTTCTGATTCTCACGTTCTCCTGCATGTTCAACCATGTAACAATCCTGTGTAACCCTGATCTCCTGATAAGAGTTTAAGATGTTCTGTGACTCAGGTCTTTGGAATGATATTTTAGACAAGAATTAACATCTTAAAACTGTTTTTCTCACAGTCTTTAAATAGTTAAAGCTAGAGTTTATTGATCAAAAATACAGTAATAAAAGTAATGTTGTGACATATTAAAAATGTTTCTATAAAACGGTTTAAAATAACTGATGTCTGTGTTAATATTTTTTTATCATTACTCCAGTCTTCAGTGTCACATGATCCTTCAGAAATCAATCTAATATGCTGATTTAGTGCTCGAGAAACATTTCTTATTATTAATGTTGAAAACAGTTGTGCTGCCAAATTCTTAATAACTGTGATACATTTCAGGATTCTTTGAAGAATAGAAAGTTCAAAAGGACAGTATTTATTTGAAATAGTGAAGATTTTTATAATGTCATGTCACTTTTGATCAATGTAATGCATCTTTGCTGAATAAAAGTAATAATTTCTTACTGGGAAAAAAAAGGAATTGACCCCAATGGTAGTACATGGAGAACAATGTGTCATTAGAACAATGACCCCTTTAACACTGATTGAGTGACCCTACGGTGAACCTGTTCCACATACAGGGACTGGAAATTGACAGATATATTGAAATCCCTCTTGTAACTAAACACAATTGATTTTTAAAGGTTTTGTCTGGTCAATAAATGCAGCATTGATCTCCTTCAACAGGCTACTTCATTCAGGATGCTGGTGACATTATTTTTAGTGGCTACGCAAAAGCATCTTGGGAGTTTTTACT
Source organism: Sinocyclocheilus rhinocerous (assembly GCF_001515625.1). Classification (NCBI taxonomy): domain Eukaryota; kingdom Metazoa; phylum Chordata; class Actinopteri; order Cypriniformes; family Cyprinidae; genus Sinocyclocheilus; species Sinocyclocheilus rhinocerous. Next base: position 1,408,539 of record NW_015652998.1, on the reverse strand, counting down.
TCACCATGTTATGGTAAGTCAATACACAGGTTATCACACAGGGCCATGAAAAATGTTTCAAAAATGCTAGGTTAAGCCATAAAAACTCTTATTAGTCAGACCTGGAAAATGTCACAGCTTGTTCCCAAAGAGAAACTGAGATTCAGGACAAAGTTCTTGAGCAATGAAGTTATTAATTTTGAACCGGTAGATTAGAGTGGGCTCAGCTGTAATCCTGAAGTGGGGTGTATGGACTGCCACAATGATTGATTGCTAATCATTCCCACTTATACTTGAGGGAAATTTACCTTTGGTACTTGAAAAAAAAAAACCTATGCAATTCTAGTTGGATAAGACAATGTGCAATAATGACAACCAATCCTGTAGGAAAGACATTCCACACTCTATAAGCAACAGAAGCTGAGTTCAGAACACTTGGAAAGTTTTATTCAGATTCACACATGTACACAGGCACGTTAACAGGTAGGGCTCAACCTGTGCAGAGCACATGCCCTTTTTGTCCTTACCCTCCGAAGTGCCCTTTTTTTTAGTTTTTTTTTTTTGTTCTTCTTCAATAAATCAATGCTATTGGTCACCCTTTACGTCTGTCTGTCTGTTTTACAAATATATTTAGCGAATGAAAGGTATTAAAAATAGTTTGTGACTAAATCTTGTTGGATCCGCTCAAACTGTCAGTCAAACCTCATAACTCCGCCCCCAGTCTTGACTGACTGAGTGCAGTGAACTAGGGGGGGGGGCCCTTTTTCAATTTCAGCACATGCCCCTCAAAAGGTCTGTGCACGGCCCTGCATGTACATATTTACAAGAGCAAATGAGGTGGAAGACACTACAGACAAAAACATCCAAAATACACTTTTAAGTGTTTAGTTTATTGCACTGTTTCTATTTGTGTCTGTAGATTTCAAAGAAAGGCCTTTTTTCCTCATGCAATTAGCCAGAAATCTCCACTTCAGTAGCACCTACCTGCAGCAAACTTTACAGTTTTATTTCTATCTTTATTTTTTTATTTCTATCTTTATTTTTTTTCTTCCTAAAAACATTCATTCGTTCGTTCGTTCGTTCGTTCATTTATTGGCTTTTGACTGTATTTTCAGATTTATGGAGTGATAAAAGCAGATATCCAAAGTCAATTGTAAAAAAAAATTGACTAAGATGTCAACAAAATAAAACAAGATTTTTGAAACTGCCTTTTGAAGATTCCCCCCCCCCACTGTGACAACAGTGGAGTCATTCAAGTTCCTGGGCACCACCGTCTCTCAGGACCTGAAGTGGGAGTTTCACATAGACTCCATTGTCAAGAAGGCCCAGAAGAAGCTGTACTTCCTTCGCCAGCTGAGGAAGTTCAACCTGCCACAGGAGCTGCTGATAGTTCTACTCTGCAGTCATTGAATCCGTTCTCTGGCACTTCTGTGTGTCTGGTTCAGCTCAGCTACCAAATCAGACCTTAGAAGATTGCAGCGGATAGTCAGGACTGCTGAGCGAATCACTGGTACAACCCTGCCCACTCTCCAAGAACTGCACTCATCCAGAGTGAGTGAAAGAGCTGGCAAAATCATTCTGGACCCCTCACACCCAGCCCAATTCCTCTTTGAACTGTTGCCGTCTGGTCGGTGCTACAGAGCACTGAGCAGCAGAATGCCAGGCATAAGAACTGTTTCTTCCCTCACACTGCATGGAAAGTGTGATTTTCGTTAGTTAACGGCACTAAATTGTCATGGAAGTTTCTGGTTAACGACTGTTCACAGGAATGTGCAGGCAGCACAGATAATTGTTGAGAACTGCCGATAATTGATGTGGAATTGGCTTGGCAGTTAAACTCAATGCTTCCCATCCCCTCTGCCTAAGTGAAGCTTTCATATGTAAATTTCTATGCTGTGAGCTACACATATGCAAACCAGGGTAGTGGGGGACCTACGCACTGATCAGGAGGTGGTGCCAAGTTAACGGTTCATGAGACTGAACAGTTCCTGAACAGTTAACTTGGCAATAAACATGTGATAAACAACACTATTTATACATTTATTTATTTAACACGCATACCTCTTTTTATATTTCCTTGCATTTGTACATAACACACCTGTACATACAAATACCATCTATTGTTTACTTTGTATATTGTGTATTTTTCAAAAGAAAAGATGTATGTATGTATGTATTATTTACTTGTCCAATTTTTATTCTTTTTATTGTCTGTGTCTTGTCACTGTCATTCTGTTTGTGTTGTGGAAGCTGTCACCAAAACAAATTCCTCATTTGTGTAAACATACCTGGCAATAAAGCTCTTTCTGATTCTGATCCTGATCCAATGTTTAGATTTCTGTTCTGGAAATGTATGCCAATTAGTGCATATTTAGATAAATATAACATTTCAGAATATATGTAATACAAAAACTTTTGTAATAGACTTGTAATCACATTTCCAGGGTTCTCAGAAGTGAAAGTCATCACAGATTGGTGAACTTTTATAGCGGTGAACAGAAACTACAAGAAATAACATTTTTGCTTTCCCATTTGCTCCAATGGGATGGGGATGGGGGGATGGGGGGATGGGGACCATAATAGCATTTCTATAACTTTACAAAAGAGGAAGAAATTATTGTGAGATTACGTCAGTCAGAAGAAAGTTGTCAAATTTGCTGTCACTGTATATTAGAAACACTCACACAGCAGTGTTAACCAGTTTTCTGTCATTTAAGGCCCAGTTAAGAAAGCACAAAGTATAACATTGCTAGATTTACAATGTTAATAACTGCATCCTCACAGTCTGCTAAAAGGATCCATTCTTAATTTAATCAATCAAATCAGGATGTATGGTGATATCTATTTATGTTTTGTTTTAACTGTAAATCTCTGTTATGTTTTCCTGTAGGTGATCTGGTGTTTCGTGTATGCTGTGTTCACTCATCAGTATGTGGCAGGTGCAGTGGTGGCTTTATTTGTGGAGGTGAACAGTGTGTTCCTACACACACGTTTATTGCTCAAACTGGCTAAGGTGGCCCACAACTCTTTCATCTACACCGTTAACAAACTGTTCAATGTGGTGACCTACGTGACCTTCCGGCTTGGAGCACAGTTTTACCTCACCTGGTACCTAATACACCACTACTCATCGTTGGATCATGCCCTCTACTTCCTGATAACCATGATGCTCATGAACATCATGATTCTCATCTACTTCTACCGCCTCCTCCGAACCGACTTCTTCAGCAAGGGGCGTTCTCACAATAGTGGTCGTAAATTTGCTGAGGACTAAACCAACAGAGGCTGATGTCAATCAGTCATAAACCAAAGACTGCATTCAAGTGACTGTTAACACAAAATTTATCCATAGGATGCATGTGCTGAGAGTCAGATGTGAATCAGAGACATTTAAAGAGTTTTCACATGTTAGAATAAAACTTAAACTCTATAAACAACTTTATCTGATCTGTTAGCACAGACGGGTTTTTGCACTGCAAAGTGATTTTCTTGCTCAGTATCTTGTTTTCTACAAGTGTCTAAACATTCATACATCATGAAACATTTACTTAAGCAAAATGACTAGATTTTAAAGGATTAGTTCACCCAAAAATGAAAATGTGCTGACGATTTACTCAACTTCTGGATATCCAAGATGTAGATGAGTTTGTTTCTTCATTGGAACAGATTTGGAGAAATTTTGCATTACATTACTTGTTCACCGATGGATCCTCTACAGTGAATGGGTGCCGTCAGTATCATAGACGTGTATAGGGTCAGAAGGAGTTTACAGCTGATAAAAACATCACAATAATCTACATGACTCCAGTCCATCAATTAACTAATTGTGAAGCAAAAAGCTATGTGTTTGTAAGAAACAAATTCATCATTAATGCGTTTTAACTTTAAACTGTTGCTTCTGGCCAAAATACGAGTCATCTATCCATAATATTGCTTTCTCCAGTGAAAAAGTCCATCCTCTGTTGTCCTGTCACATCAAAATCCACTGACATTTGTTTAGAACAGTTTGACTGTTTTCGCTTGTAAATGGCGTTTGACGAATTTTTCCAATTCTGTTCTCATGATACAAACTCAAACTTAATTTTCATTTTTGCGTGAACTATTCCTTTAAGTTCTTTCAAAAAAAAAAGTGTTAAATCTGAAAAAATATCTGCCAGTGGGATAAGAATATCCCCTTGAGTTAAGTTTGGCAGATACTTTTTCAGAAAACAATACTTTGTATGTGACTTACTAAATTTTGCTTTTCTGTAAATGTATCTTGATTTAACAATTTTTAGAAATTTATACTGGAAAACAACATAAATCAATACTAAGACAAAAACTTCCAAAGTAGGGGCAATGCAGAGATGGGCAGTATTTTAATCAAATATATTTAAAATACGTATTTAATTACTTTTGAGTATTTTGTCATTCATATGTTGCTGGACAAAAAAAAAATCTAATGTAATGTGTAATTAAATACTTTGAGAGACAGTATTTTATATTTGAAATACTTAAAATACTTCAACAAGTAGGTCATTTTATTCTCAGATAATACAATATATTTCTTCACCTGTGTTAATAGTACTACCAACTATAGCCTATCACAGTTTTTGGCTTGATGCAAGTGAATCACATCCTGTTGGATCCATAGGCAGAGTCTTAAAGGGTTAGTTCACCAAAAAAATCTGTTGTTGACAATACTGTTATTAATTACTCACCCTTACCACTCCCGTAAGACCTTTATTCATCTTCGGAACACAAATGAAGATATTTTTGATGAAATCTGAGAGCTTTCTGTCCCTCTACAGTCAGCCATGCAACTTATACATTCAAGGTCCAAAACGGTAGGAAAGATAGTTAAAGGGTTAGTTCACCCAAAAATGAAAATTTTGTCATCATTTACTCACCCTCATGTCATTCCAAACCTATATGAGTTTCTTTCTTATGTTGAACATAATAGAAGATATTTTGAAGAATGCTGGTAATCACAGTCGATGGTCTCCATTGACTTCCATAGTATTTCTTTCCCTACTATGGATGTCAATGGGGACCAACAACTGTTCAGTTCTTCAAAATTCTTCAAAATATCTTCTTTTGTCTTGAACAAATGAAAGAAAATTATACAAGTTTGGAATGACATGAGGGTGAGTAAATGACAAAATTATCATTTTTGGGTGAACTATTCTTTTAAAGTTCTCCATGTGATTCCAGTATTTAACCTAAATTTTATGAAGTGACGCGATTTGTTTGCAAAAAAAAAAAACATACTTTACCACTTTATTCACAAAATTATTATCCAACACATGCGTTGTGGTACTCTCGTGAACACTCACTCATGTGCGTTGTGTTGATGCATGAGTCTTCTATCGCGTGAATACAACACAAATGCGTTGTGATGCTCTCGTGAACGCACAATGCAGATCAATATTTTCAAAGTAAAGAGGTAAAGAGGTTTTTTTGTGCAAACAAAGCACTCGTGTCACTTCATAAAATTGAGGTTAAACCATTGGAGTCACATGGAATACTTTAACAATGTCTTTCCTACCGTTCTGGGCTTTGAATGTGAAAGTTGCGTTGCTGCCTATGGAGGGACAAAAAGCTCTTGGATTTCATCAAACATATCTTCATTTGTGTTCGGAAGAGGAACGAAGTTCTTACGGGTGTGAAACGACATGAGGTTGAACAATTAATGACAGAATTTAAATTTTTGGGTGAACTATCCCTTTAATTCGTCCATGGTTCCATCTTCCAACTGGGAGGAAAAAAAATGAAAGAAGCTGTTTTTATGCTCAGTGCAAACTGGCTAAGTATGTACTAAAAACAATACTATCAGATATTGCTCACTGAATGTTATTACAGGACAGAAGAAAAAGCTGTGCTGCTCTAGAACTTTGCTTGCTAGCTAACAATTGATGTTAGCTTGCTAGCTAAAGTTAGCTACTTGTTTCTATGGACAAAATGAAATTTTTAAAGGGGCTTTATGAAAGAATTTTCAAGTATTAATCACTTTTTATACACTTTTTATTTAGTGTGAACAGCATGTAAACAAACTTTAAAAATGAGATGAAGCCTGTAGATACATTTTTATGTGAAGAAAATCCAAGGGAAACTATCATAACAGTGTAATTTTGATGAACCTCATCTGCCGTCATGATGTCGGTGAATCACATTGGCCGTCGCTCGCTCGCATTACTGGGCCATTCTACAGAATTGGTGCAAACTAGTGTCCCACAACCAAAAAACACATTTAAATAGCATTTAAGTATTCAAATCTTAGATTTTTACTAAGGTCCTTCTATTATCTATTGAAACCTACAATATTATTTAAAATATTAGTAAGCTTAATATAAAATCATAATTTATTGGGTACTTTCAATTGGGAGGTGGCTGTCCCGAACCCTAAGCCCTAAATTTCAACTTATGAAAATTATATTGAAATAATTTTTGCATTTCATTTCTATTTGACTTTTTTTTTTTTTTTTTAAGTGAAGTTTATAAATCTTTATAAATCATGAAAATTTATGTAAAAAATGTGTCCCACATTTTCATGTCACTACCGAAACATTGTATGTTTTAGTCTATTGGCTGAGACGGAATTTAAACACACCTCTACATTTATGATCAGGAAATATTTATGTGTCACTCTCTCTCATAGCTACAGGGTGAGTAGATAGGCCCCACAATTTTGAGGTAAATGTGTTCAAAAGTCTGAAAATCTGTGTGTAACTTTAAGGAACGTCACAACCTAACACATTTTTTTCTGCAATTAAGCACACTTTTTTGGGTGTTATTCCTTAACAATTATAGTTTTTATGTGTGTTCAACTGTTCAGAACTGTGCTAGCTAACCATGTGCTGGTTAGCATCTTTGAGCTGGGCCCAAAAGTATCTAAAACAGTCACGACCAGACATGTCATCGTTTTGGTAGCGACAAAAGTTAACACATAATCCTTTATTTGGGGGAAATAAGCAATATTTTAGTACAGTTATGCAAATGTTTAGTTTGTATGTTTTAGTTTGTGAGTTAAAATTCTGTAATGTGATTGCTACCAAAATGTGCAGTCACAAACATGGGATGTTGTGTCAAAAATAAATCATATTGAATTATCAACTAAGATGTTATGATAGTGTTTGGTTCAATTTATGTATTCAAACTAATGAATTCTTAACTTTGAAATCAGTATGATTAACTTTACAAAGAAAGATTGGATTCAAAATACTACAAATCTCATAAATTACACTTAAAATATTGTTAAAATTGTTATTGACCTGTGAAAACTTTTTTAATAAAATAGCAAAAAATAAATAAGGTAGAAGTAAACAAAATCTTAATAGGTCAGTATAACCCTTCTTATTAAATTATATATTATTGTGTTTCGGTTGTGACAAATTTGGGGAGTAGAAAAATATTCCAAAACTTTCTGAAAATGCAATATGAGAATTAACTGCACAATTGCTAGTAGTGTGTTAAGTAAACACAGTCAGTTGTGTCATAGTGAACATAAGAAATGAGAAGAAATATGAATCAATATATAGTATATATAGTGTTAGGGTAAAAAAAAAACATGTTATTAGTTGTCCAAGGAGGGGAAAGCACTTCTCTTTGTCTTATGTGTGTATCTAACTCCAGCAATACTAAATGGCACTGTCTCTTGCACTTCAAATGATTGCTTGAAAATATTGTTTGTATTTTCAAATTACTTTTATTTTAAAGGGGTCATTGTCAGGGTTTTGCCCTGACACTCTGGTTGTCTTGTTTTTTGTTTCTTGTCTCCCTATTTATAGTGCCCCTTGCCCTATTGTCTTTGCTGGTTCGTGGTCATTCTTTCCCTCACTGTGTTTGTCTCTGTCTGTGGATGTGGCTGATTATGTGTTCCTGTCTCCCTGTCTGTTTGATCTTGTGCTCTAGTCTTGCCCTAGTCTTGTCTCTTGTAATTCTATGTTCTTGTCTTGCTCCTTGTTTTTGGATTTGATCTGTTTTTGTCTTTTTGCTTTTATTTTAGTGTTCATTTCGTTATCTTAGTCCTGATCTCTTGTTTTCATTTTTTGGTTGATGTTTTAGTTATGTGTTGGTTAATTTTAATAATTTTTAGCTTTTTTTTTTATTAGTCCTTTTTGTTTATTCTCTTGCCTGTCTTGGAGTAATTTGTGTTCCTGTGGAGCTATGTTTTGTCTTGTTGTGGTGTTAG
>NW_015652998.1:1398285-1400092 GCF_001515625.1 Sinocyclocheilus rhinocerous | reverse complement strand
GTGTGTGTGTGTGTGTGTGTGAGGGGGACAGGGTCACATCACAGGAGAGTGAACTGCCTGTCAGAAATCATAGCACGTCAGCTGTCTTAACCGCGGCTTGTGTACTGCATCATCACTGTGTCTGTAAATTTCCGACTCGTGCTTGTGGTGTTCGGCCAATCACAATGCACTGGTTCAGCTGGCCAATCAGAGCAGACTGTGCTTGTCAAAGGAGGGGGCTTTGTTGAAAACGACGTGTGTGAGAGAGGCGGGGCATAGAGGACCTACAATAATGTACAGTATTTGAAAAATAATGTTTTTTGAACATTAAAGCATGTCAACATATTCTGTTACACCAAATACACAAAATAATGATCTTTAAAATAGCATCATACAATTCTCACACCAGTATTTTTTATGAGCAAGTATTTGTAATTTGTAACAAAATACTTTTTGATGTATTTGTGCCCATCTCTGGGTAAAAGTTTAACCTATAGGGGGCAGTGGAGTAAACTGTCAGCTTAATCTAGGAAACTGCACCATTTGTGATGTAAAAGTATATAAATTATTTGAGTTAGCCACAATTTAAAATGGTGAGTATGTGGTAAAGTGTGTCAGATCATGCTAATAGTAAGGTATTATAGCAAGCTTTGCATCCAAATGCAGAAATTACATCAGCATCATACATTTCCTCTTGAGGGAATACTGGTCAATAGATATTCAACCTTCAGATAAAATTATCAAGTATTTGTCCTAATAAATAATGTGTTAGACATGATGCCTCATAGTAACGCAGCTACCTCAGTATACTGCAGAAAGGAGCAACACTTCATAATATCCCTGTATGCCCTGGGAATATTGCTTTATTGCATTAAAACAGAATATTCATTCATTACTGGCCTGTTATGAATATCTTTAGGAAAAAGCAAATAATGCCCAACAATACAAGACTTTGTAATAGGAACAGTGAATTAATTTTATAGGTAATTCAGGAGTCTTCAACCTTTTTCAGGCTTAGAATCCTGTGGTGGAGAGAGAGAGCTGCAGAGACTCCCCGATAAACCCTGTAGAAAACAGTGTGTTAAGCCTAACCTATAACGTATATTTATTGTACCCTATTACAATGGTGTTCATACAGGGTCTGATCAAATTTAACATTTAGCAACTTTAACGTTTGGCTTTCATTAACTTAATACTGCATTTCATTTAGCATGTTTCACAGTTTGAGATTTAAATTTGTTTGTTTTAATTTAAGTTCTCCCCTAACAATAAATCAAAAAACGCTGCCCTGCACTCAATGCGCTGTACCAAAAAATCATAAAAACCTACTGAACATAACATCTGAAAAATTAATTAATGAAATCATTCCACAAATCAATGGTCATTATAGCGCACAAAATTAAATTCTAAGGTTTAATTACAATAATTTAGACATTTTAATACATATCGGGTGTGATTCATGTTTAAATATTAAATTGCTGATGCTCTGGTTTACTTTTATAGTTTCAGTATAATTCTATAATCACAACAGAACACTTTTGGGCATGAAAAAAAAGGCTTAAAAGGGTCATATGATGCAATTTCAAGTTATCCTTTCTCTTTGGAGTGTTACAAGCTGTTCGTGCATAGATAAGATCCCTAAAGTTGCAAACACTAAAGTCTCAAACCCAAAGAGATATTCTTTATAAAAGTTAAGACTGGTCCACGCCCTCCTAAAAACACGCCCCCACATGTCTACGTCACAATGTGGGAAGATTTGCATAACGCCGGCCAAATGTTCACGCAAAGAAAGAAGGCGTAACTTTGATTCTCGCTGTAGTATTGTTGC
>NW_015652998.1:1359116-1398249 GCF_001515625.1 Sinocyclocheilus rhinocerous | reverse complement strand
CACTGTGGACGAAGCGGAGTCCAGCCCGGGGTCGTCACATGTGGTTGTCGCAAGCCCGCCGTCCGCCGCTCATTCTAACCCGCCGTGTGTGACGCTGTGCGTTTCGTTGTGAAAGCGAAACTACTTTTTTTGGCCTTTCAAAAGAGGACAACGACATGATTTTATGTTTACGCGGTGCGATGTGCGGGGACACTGCCTTTTTTTTAACCTTAAACCGCATAAACACATTGCATTACACCAAATACACAACATAATGTTCTTTTTAGCAACGTCATATGACCCCTTTAACCAAACCTATTCTCAAACCTTGAAATTCCAGAAATGTAAGCAAATAAAGCCACAAAAACAAAAATAGTTTTTACAAACATTTATTCTTCTGTACATCTGACCAAAAGCACTTTAGATGATGCCAATCTGCAGGAAAAAAAGATGACAATCAGAACAGGTCACAGCACAAATGTTTTGAAAAAGAAAGACAATACAAAGCATCAGTGGTTCTTCTGAATGCATCACAGTAACATTCAGGCAGTAACTTAAGTTTACATTTGCAGAGGTTGACCATTCCCTCAGCTTTTAATCTAGCTATATGAAATCGACAATACCTATTGTTTGATACATGTACGAACAGACGCAGGGTCTTGGGCCGGTGGAAGGTTGGGGTAGTCCTGATCTTCTTCTTCCTCTGGCTGTGGACACCCTTCAGCACAGCCTTCTTGGCTTTAAGGGCCTTGGACTTGGCCTCAGTCTTAGCCGGGACAGCTGTAGAAACATTTTAACAATTATGATAATGCAATATTAACAAACCAGTCTATATGGCATACAATGAATGAGTATAAAGTTGTCCAACCTGCGGTTTTACGTCCCTTATAAGCATTTAATTGCGTTACAATAAAAATTGCGAGACTTTCAAAGGCACATCATTTGTAAATGGGTATTACCGTGTTTACATTCAGGCAGCAGCTATAAAATGCACAAAAATGTGATAACATTTCAAAACAATATTGTTCTCGGGGCTGATTTAAAGACTCCTATTAACTAAACTGACTGGTAATGAATGAGAAATAGACAGATATGGGCAACGTTAGCCACGTGTGTGTGTCTAGCTAACGATGACAAGCTGTCATTTACTTATATTGTACTCTGTACAATCCAAGTAGAACGTAAACAACCAGTTTATGACAACTGGCTAATGGGTTTAACACTCGGACAGTCTGATATAATGAGGCTGCGAGAGCATGCTGCTCAATTATGTTAGCTTGCTAGCCGCGGTTGTGACTAAGGACGTCTCATTCCGGCACTTCTAGCATCAAAACGATGTTATTTCACTCCAGACGCCTAATTAAACAGCTAGAGACAAACATACCTATATCAGCTACATTTAAGGGAAACCGCAACTGTATATAATCACAATAAACCTAATTTATACACAATCAAATCTATAAACCTAACGCACCTTCCTTCTTCGCCTTCGGGGCCATGTTGGGAAAGGAAGAACGACACGGGTTTCCTTCAGTATATCGCAGGGGTTCACGTTCTTCTTCTTCCGTTTTTTGGCGTGTTACATCCTGTGTGCATATCGCCACCTACTTTTGCTGTTATGCAGTCATGGTTTATTTATTATCAATTTCTTCCTTGTTTTTGCTTTTCCTGTTCTTACACACGTATATACACAAATATTCCTACTTAAATAATTATTCGATGCTCAGGGGTTCACGTTAACACCATAGACTGTATAAAAACACGCAGTCATCGCGAGAACATCGCTAGGCAATATGGGTTTTGTAGTTCACTTGCGTACTGTAAATATCGAGCGCAGCCACAGGAGACCGGGGCTTATGTTGAGCACAGTCACGCAGTGAAAGCAAAAAGTTACTTTTAAACGATTACTTTGTATTATTTCATGCATTTGTCACAAAAGAACCTAAGAGCCTACTATAATATTTGCCTCAACAACAAAAATGTGTCGGCTAAATTACTGTCAAGTCTAAAATAGGCTACTTGTAGAATGTAAAAAAAAGCCTTCTGCCTTTTAAGGTAAGTTGTATTTATTTATTCCTTAATATACATTTGTATAGCTTTTTTAAATATTGGCGTTTTAACATCAAAATTTCTTTTATATTATACAGCAGCATGTTAATTTTTCATTAATGTTAGTGTTATTTACTGTTTTTATTTTAATATATTATCGTTGTTATTATTATGTTTATTAATCCCACTAGTCACCGGACAGAATGGTTGAGTGTTTGCAGTTGTTTTGGTGTGGTCTTGTTAAAGCTCTCACATGATGAACTCTCTACCCCATGTGAAAGGAAACAGGATCATCTGTGAACTCCCTTTGGTAACACTTTTGTATTTTTAGTTAGATATTAATTTTGTCTACTCCCTAGCTGTTTTGTTGCTCAAAACACATTCATTTTAGAGGATTATTGTTTTCAATCACCCAGTGAGTGTTATAAGCTGGACTCAGATGGACAGGATTATTATGTAAAAGGTGTTTTTTCTTTGTTTTGTCTTGTTGTAATTTTTTTAAGTCTAACCTAACACATTTCTATTGGTCTATTATTCAGTACTTTACAAGGGACGCTGCAGTGCACACCAAAGATGGCTTCAACATTACCGTTAAAGATGCATGTCAAGGACAGAAAACAGGGTAAGTTACTCTTTTTCTCTCTTTCACATACAAACATTTGTTTTGCTGTTGTAGTGGGGGGTTGCTGGTCCCCACAATGCAGACAAAACTTCATAAACAAACAAGAGTGGTTTTGACTGGATATAATACAGATGTGTAATGTACTATGAATGAACATTATTTTATTGTAAATGTTCATTTCCAGATTGAATGTAGCCAAGGTCATTGTTGTTGGTGATGTAGGAGTTGGAAAGACCTGTTTAATAAACAGGTAAAAGTCTCTCATGTTAATTTACCTTTTCTCAGTTCAGATCTCATTGTGCTTTTACTGAAAAAAATAAAAAAATAAATGTATAAATGCTTGAGTGACTACATTTGTTATTATTTCTGTCGTCAAGATTCTGCAAAGACACATTTGACAAGACATACAAAGCAACTATTGGAGTGGATTTTGAGATGGAGAGATTTGAGGTCCTCGGGGTGCCCTTCAGTTTGCAGTTGTGAGTTTTGTGTATTTTATTGCTTTAACAGTCATCCATATGGTTGCATCCTTCGATCACGAATCTCTCTCTCTCTCTGCAGGTGGGACACAGCAGGTCAGGAAAGATTCCGATGCATTGCATCCGCATACTACAGAGGAGCTCAAGGTAATAAAACAGACTATACTAAGCATATTCTTACTGTTAATTTGTAAAATTGTGTAAAAACAATCTATCTTTTGTTTCCAGCCATCATTGTTGTCTTTGACCTGAGCAATTATAACTCTTTGGATCATGCAAGGTACAGTATGATCACTTGCTTGGTTTGAAACACTGTCTGAATAGTCATGAATCCTGTCGGTTTTCTCCCACTTGTCTCTGTTTATTCAGAGAGTGGCTTGAAGATGCCATGAGAGACAATGACCCATCTAGTGTCCTCCTCTTCCTCGTGGGAACCAAAAAGGATCTTAGTGTGAGTTATTTTCAGTGTATCTCTTCGAAGCCTTTAAAAATCCATCGCCACACTGTGACTTTCACATGATGTTGGCACAGAAGGGTCGCATTAACTTTTTCATAAAGAAAAAAGGATACGGATGCATGAAATTACATTGACAATTCCTTGCGGTAACTAGATGAATCTTTCTCTCCCATAGCACCCAGATCAGTTGGCTCAAATGGAGCAAGAAGCCGTTCAAATCTCAGAGGAGATCAGAGCAGAGTATTGGGCCGTGTCTGCGCTGTCAGGTAGAGGAACATGTCTGTTTTAAAGACTTTAAACACAGGTGTTTTGTTTGCAATTAAACTAGTTTGTTTGTCTGAGCTGATGTCAGAAATACGTGAGGTCAAAAGCAGTTCAAAATAATATCTAGATGTAGTTTCATACATAAAATGTATACATAAAATACATAAAAAAATTCTTACAAGGCTTACAAAGGCTAATAAAAATACAGTAAAAACAGCATTATTGTGAAATATTGTGATAAACTACTATTCAAAAGTTTGGGGTAAGTAAGGTTTTAAAAAATAAATTAACTTTTATTCAGCAAGGATGCATTAAATTGATCAAAAGTAACAGTAAAGACATTTACAATACAAAATATTTCAATTTCAAATATATGTTCTTTTGAACTTTAAGCAAAAACTGTTTTCAACATTGATAATATTAAGAACCATTATTAATAATTGACCACCAAATCAGAATGATTTCCGAAGGATCATGTGACACTGAAGACTGGAGTAAAGGCTGCTGACAATTCCCAGGAATAAATGACAATTTATAATATATTCTAATAGAAAAGTTATTTTCAATTTTAATAGTATTTTACATTATTAATGTTGTTATTGTACATTTGATCAAATAAATAAGCCTTGGTAAAGCACAAGATACTTCTTTCAGAAACATTAAAAAATCTGAATGATTCTGAACTTTTTACTGGTTGTGTAAGTAACATATGACATGAAATATTATGTATTATTTCTGGTGTCCTTTACAGGGGAAAGTGTGAGAGATTTTTTCCTACGGGTTGCATCACTTACATTTGAGGCGACTGTGTTATCTGAGCTGGAGAGGAACAATTCTAGACAAGCTAGTGATATTGTCAGTAAGTTCTCTTTCATTACATCAAAATATAGCTAATTATAAACATTTTATTTCCATGTTTTACCCTGAAAATATTTCACCATGGCCATACAGAAAAGAATATATGCATCTTTTCTTCACAGATATCTCTAACAATTGTGATGACATTTTTAAGAAGAGGCAATCCAGCTGCTGTCGTTGACTAAAAGTATGTAACGTTCAAATGGCAATAGAAGTGATCCTTGAACACAAGACTTTGGGATGATGTCCCATAATGCCCTGATGCACATCTTTGAGTTGAAGAAAAAAATAATACACACAGAGGACTTGGCCAGTGAGACGAGGGAATCTCAACAAGAATTCATCTGAAAGTGAAATTTGGATTGTAATCAGAAATGTACCAATGAATCCATGATATATTTCATGTGTTTTTTAGTTATGAATTTGAAAGCATTTTTCTGTATCATGATTGTATTACATGATTATTATGTGGATACACAGTAATTGAGTTTGTCTTAGACTATCAAATAACCAGGATCAAGTGAGTAGTTTTGTCCAAAAACGTGTTTTGTTCCAAGCAGTGTCTTATAAAGATTTAAATCTGTAAATCTTATCTATAAATACTTGGTGTCATTTACTGGCATCTCAAGTCTATTACATAAAGCGATGCAAATCCCTGTCATTTGATGGTAATGAGTTCTGCCTTTACATTTGCTTTTTCCTAGTGCTTATGTGCAGAATACTTAAGAGGTCACATTAAATGCCCTCCTGGCGGTTCTGAGTGGATATTTTGTAAATGCAGCCCTTGTTTTTAATTGCATCATGAGATTCTCTGGCTAATATGATACATATGCCAGCACTCGTGACCACAGGCTCTGCTGCCGACTGCGCCGACACTGTGAGCTAAATGGAAGGATTGTTAAGATGTAAATAGAGAAGTATCACTCAAGCGAAAATTGTGAAGCAAAAATGAGCAGCTCAACAAACAGCCCACTTGAAAACCATTATATTCTGTACTGAAATGTCCCCTCAAGTCTTCATGAGAGAATAAAGGATAAAATCCCCAAAAAGTGTCAATTTCAATTGTTGGTATTTTTGTCCACTTGTAGCTGTGCCTTACATTTGACAGTTCACGGAAGCTACTTGTCTCTTAAGCAAAGACATTAAAATACCAACGAACGTCACATGGAAAACTTCACAGTCTCTTTAGTTGCATCTTAAAATCACAGCTGTCTGAAATTAATTATCTGAAGCTTGAAGACAAACACTCTACTAACTGAAATCAGTAAAGACTGTTAAGGAACAGATGTTTAAAGCAAATAAAAACACTTGAATCAGAAGTGTTTAATTTTGACAACTTTATCAAAGGAAAGAAATGAAATGGATGCCAGCAGTGAAATACACCGAACAGAACGATTTAGACACTGAGCTCACTTCCTGACCTAAAGGCATAGTTTAGCCTCAGTACTAAAAGAACACATGATCAGGTCAGAAACACTTCCCAGAACTTGGAAGATTCACTATACTGGGTGGGCGAATCATAACTATGTTTGGTGTGTGAAAATATTGTCACAGTATAAGGAGCTTGTTCATAAAGTTCATTTTGCTTAAATGTCACAATTTCTGTCTATAGTGATACATGGGATTGTACATGAAGTAAAAAACAGCATGTGTGGACACGCCTTGAGGAAGTCTGGCCCAGCAAAGACACATTCACAAACAGTACTAAAAGAACACATGATCAGGTCAGAAACACTTCCCAGAACTTGGAAGATTCACTATACTGGGTGGGCGAATCATAACTATGTTTGGTGTGTGAAAATATTGTCACAGTATAAGGAGCTTGTTCATAAAGTTCATTTTGCTTAAATGTCACAATTTCTGTCTATAGTGATACATGGGATTGTACATGAAGTAAAAAACAGCATGTGTGGAAACGCCTTGAGGAAGTCTGGCCCAGCAAAGACACATTCACAAACAGCCCCCAAACTAAAAAAGCAAAAAACTGATCAGAGGACTCTATCTTCTAGCACAATAGTTCAGTTTACTTGTATAAGCACATTATGAGAAGTGATATCGGATTCTGAACTTGGAAAACTCAAAGATGACCTTAAAAACATCATTTTTCATCAGTTCTGAATTTAAAATGCTTATGTTCTGATCACTGTAATGGCCCCAAAAACATGACATTTACAGGATCTCTTTCAAAGTCACATACTTCATTTTTTAGCTGATAAAAGAATGGCAAAATAGCTTTACAAATCTCCCCAGTGCTTAATTCTTTGCGTAACAGCTCAACAGAACACGGATTATGAATCATTACAGTGCTCTGGTTCATACTGAAACAGGGTTTTATTTAAATGTTTAAGCCAGATACAAGAAAGAAAAGCTCTCTGAGTGGGTCTGAACTAATGATCTTACGGTGATTGAATACCAGCTCCCATGGGCACAAATCATGCAACGTCTCATGCTTTAAGCCTTTCCTTTTAAATTTAGTTAAAAAACTGAAATGAAAAAGGGGGTGCATTATGCACATACTTAAAAAAAAAAAAAAAAAAAAAAAGAAAAGAAAAAGGAAAACCCTAGTGACAAACGTTTATTGTAGGTCCATTTCCTAAATCTGTTTGTCATCAACACATTTCAAGTGTTTGTCTTTGTATCAGTAGCTCTGAATGACTCAAAGAAATACTTCTAGCAGCGAAAGAGCAAAAGACGGAGGGTGAGAGATGGGATGTGGATGGATTGGGTTTTATATGAGATGTCTGAACACCCCCTTTCCCTACTCCTATCGGTCCATCTCGTCCAAGAGGGGAGTGGCGTCTCCGGCGATGGACATGGGTGTGCTCTCGATCATGGGGCTGGGGGAAGGTCGGGGCGTCATGCGGGGCGTCTTTTGCTTCCGCCGCTCAGCTTCTTTCTCCTGCAGCCACTGTTCAGCCATTTTACCCCAATCCACAGCAGTGTGGGAACTTGTCCTGCAGGGAACACAGACAGAGTTTTAGTACTTTATTCTGTGATGGATAATGTACCAAGCACAGAAGCCGATATAGAAGTCATAATAATAGATACCACACACACAAAAAAAACACGACTAAAGATGCAGTCGCATTAGCTATATTACCGTGGGCAAAAAAGGTTCACCATCCATTGTGAAGCGATATAACCACAGCTCTCACAGAAAACAGGTTTTCTGTTGGTCAGCACGGTGAATTTGTGTGACCAATTTCAACTTGAACAGGCTATTCACTGTCATTTAGCAAAACAGTCTGTTCGTGAGTGCCACAAATTCATAGTTTTATGTAACAGCAGCCACCTTTTTTTGCAGTGTGATGGAAAAGATTTTTGGTAAAAAGTCATTTTGCACTGACGTGAACAATCGTGCAGGTCTGAACAGATGCATCAACAGCCATTCATTCAAATTAAAATGCTTATCGCACTGAATTTTTGGTGTGACACGGTAAACATGGTTTTGCATTTTCAAGAAAGCAGTAGTAGCACTCACTTGGGCTGTGGCGTCCGCACTCTCGATGACGAGGACGATGGCGTGGAGGACGAATGCTGATGGTGTCCGTGTGAGGACTGTGGGGTGCTGCTGGGATACTGGGGCGTGGTCATGGCCTGCTGTTGGCCAGGTGTGGTGTAAGAGTAGCTGGGCGTCATCATGGGGGTGGCCATTGGCTGCTGGGGTGTTGCAAACACCTTGAAAAAAAACAAGAAAGGAAGGAATATGAAATATTAGCAGGCCCGGTTTTGATTCAATTAGTTGAATAGGTTACTGAGTGCATAGGTGCAGGTTTCTTACGTGATAAGCGCTGCTGCTGCCGCCGCCTCCCGCACTGCTGCCGCCACTGTAACCATACTGACTGGAGGCCCACTGGGCCGGCGTCGTGTTGGGATTCTGGCCCTGGCCTGTAACCGCTGCTATGGCACTGAACATCTGGGATGTCATGTTTCGCGGGAGAGCGTTGACGGCTCGAGTCAAGTCTGAGAGCGAGGGGACAGATTTTACAATACATTTCTGAGAAGAATTACTTGAGAAAATCCCTGTTGTTTTCAGGGAAGACATACCGGCAATGTTGATGTTGGCAGGTGTGGCGTTCACTGATGCTGGTGTTCTTGTTCTGCTGCTGGTTGGTGTGACGCCTTTAGAGAGACAACAGAAACATTACATTACAAGGAAAAATAACAATGCTAGGCCAGAGCTGGAGTGCAGATGGAGACTACTAACCTGGCACAGGATCCTGGTAGTGGTCTTTGAACCAGCGGAAGAGACCATTGACTGTAAATGATAACACACCTTCCTATCACCTCCATTGCACTCCTGGAAGTACTTGTGGCCGAGCAGATCTCGTGCAAATGCAGCCATAGGCTGGACATACCTGGCTGTGATTTCATCCAGATCCTCAAACTCCTGCAGGCAACCACGACTACCGTTAGATTTCTATTTTAAAAAATCCTGTTCTTTTAACTTTCTATTCATCAAAGAATCCTGAAAAAACAACATCATGGTCCAAAAAAATATTATGCAGCACAAATTTTTTCAACAATAAGAAATGCTCCATTCCATAAGCACCAAATTAGCACATTCGAATGATTTCTAAATAGTCATGCGGCATTGAAGACTAGCGATACCTAAAGCCATCTGGAGTGATGGTTACATACTCTATCCTACAAAAAAACAAAAAAAAAACAAATGCAAACATTTACGAATGCATAATATATGCGAGTTGTGCCCTGCTTTGTTAGGGTAATGAGTGTTACCTTGGCTTCCCTCTAGGCTGGTAACCCAGAAGAAATTTGCCTGGCAGGTCTCTACAAGCTGAAACGAAGTAGGGGATGAATGTCGGCTTCTCTTTTTTGGACCTTATGAGAATCTCCTCCATTTTCTGTACAAAGGCAAGAAAGGATGAATGCACAACTGTACAAATTGTAGGGGGCATTTTATCTATATCTATATATATATATAAGATTTCTATTTTAAAAAATCCTGTTCTTTTAACTTTCTATTCATCAAAGAATCCTGAAAAAACAACATCATGGTCCAAAAAAATATTATGCAGCACAAATTTTTTCAACAATAAGAAATGCTCCATTCCATAAGCACCAAATTAGCACATTCGAATGATTTCTAAATAGTCATGCGGCATTGAAGACTAGAGTAATGGCTGCTGAAAATTCAGCTTTCCATCACAGGAATAAATTCTATTTTTAAAAATAATAACATAAAAAGTTATTTATATAACTGTAACAATATTTCTCTATATTAACATTTTAAATAATTGCAGCCTTGGTGAGCATAAGAGGCTTCTTTCAAAAACATTAAAAAATAATATATCTCAGACCTCAATCTTTTAAGCAATAGTTTATGTGCGACATACAGCAACAGCTCACCTCAGTGTTGATCCAAAGAGTATGTCCAAGGCTAAACGCATTCTCTTTACCCTCCTCACGCACGTCCACATGCTGATATATCCCATCAGCCACCTTCCATGTGACTGTCAGGTGGTTCTCCCCTTTACTGCTGGGTCGAATCACCACATCACCCTGGTCCATGGATTCCATCATCTTCTCCGCTTGTTTGAAGTTGATGTTGTGGAAGGATGGGTGAGCGATCACGCGCTTAATGTAAGCTAAAGACAGAAAACAAAAATCATAATACTTCAGTGAAAAAGTAATCACTTGAAAATAAATGTCTCTCAAAGACATTTGGTCAATACTGACTGGTTCTCTGCTGTTTCTTCTTTTGCTCCTCTTCCTGTTTCACATCATCTGCCTCAGCATCAAAATCATAGTAGGTATCTTTGGGAAGCTTCCATTCGTTGTTCTTGTCACTCAGGTCAGATGTTCTACAAGTGAGATCCACGTTGAACTTCTCAATGTCAACCTTCATGATGCGGCAGTGCACAGTCATGCCAACCTAACAGCAGAGAACCAGACAAAAGTCAGTGTGTCCACAAGAGATTCTCAGACTTCCATATCTATTTTAAAGCTACATATTTATGGTGTGTATTGTTTATAAACATACACCAGATAGATTATAAAAAGGAAATATGAGATTTGCTCACCTTGACTCTCTCCTCAGGGTGCTTCACCACCTTGTCACTAAGAAACTTTGTTGGGATGAAGCCTGTGACAGCGTTATCTAACCTAGTTCTCACTCCGATGGCTTGACCAGGGCAGGAGCCGCTGTCAAAGTGATTCCACACCTAAGAAAAACACAATGATATGAGCAACTTTGCTTATGTGCCTAAGCTAAAATTTAATTCCTTGGAAAGGTAACCGAACCAATTCCCACCTCACTGAGCTCAGGGAAGTTGTCCTGCTGGCAAAATGGACACTGCCAGAGTCCGGTCTCATCATTACGGATGGCCTGGTCGTAACTCTCACCTTGTGGCCTTCTGTGAGCAATGCCAGTCACCACACAAGTGATCAGTTTACCTATATGTGCACAGAGATTTAGGAAAATATTACCAACAGTGTCAAGACTGAAACATATGAAGGAGCAGCACAAATATCACAGAATACTTTAAAGTATGTAAATCTGTAGGTTTATAACTATAGATTACTCTGTGATGTTTTTAAAATATCTAAACATGCTCAGGTAGTATTTACCTATATAGAAGGTCTCAGGAGTCTCCTTGGTGAGCATGTTAAAGACCTCCTCCGTGTTGGAAGGCCTGTACGGAGCTCTCAAATCTTTATATCTACAGCTAAGCTCCGCTCGAATGTCA
This sequence comes from Sinocyclocheilus rhinocerous, assembly GCF_001515625.1. Classification (NCBI taxonomy): domain Eukaryota; kingdom Metazoa; phylum Chordata; class Actinopteri; order Cypriniformes; family Cyprinidae; genus Sinocyclocheilus; species Sinocyclocheilus rhinocerous. Next base: position 1,386,831 of record NW_015652998.1, on the reverse strand, counting down.
TACAGCGTAATTCCCTTATTACCATAACCCTGAAAGAAAGAAACAATAAATAACAATAAATAACTGTTTAGTTAAGTCAAGTATCGCTTACGTCCTCATATGCCGCTTGGGATAAATGCCTCTGCTAACAAAATATACACAAGTGAACTATACAACATTATAACAAAGTTCACCTGTCTCTCCAGCTCCTCAGCGAAGGCATCCAGATCCAGGTCCTTCAGCCTCTCTGGGTTCTCAAGAATCTCTTCTAGTGCTCCGGCTGGGTTGGCATCTTCTGCCGACTCGTCGTACTCTAGAGCATCCACTGCCATTTTTCGTGCCCACTCGTACGTTTCAGGGTGCACTCGAGAACCGTCCAGGACCTCGATATAGGAGTCAGTGCTGCAGGATGAAAGAAGACATTATTTCATCACATCTTCATAATTCAGAGTGCGCTACCGGTCATTCACAAACATTACGTGTAGCATCTTACCTGTCTCCAAGAGAGGCAGTGTCAATCTTGATGAAGCCAGCACAGTTAATGAAGACTTTGGGTCCCATATGGCACATGGTGACCAACTGGGTCCGGTTCTCCAACCTAGTGTTGTTCTGTTTAAGAATCTGTAGAACATCGGAAAGATGCAGAAGATGATTTCAACATTTCATGATATCGTTTTAGATCAACATCATAGAAACTTCTCAACACTTAGCTAGACTAACATTGTAAATTGTTTAGGTGGAAAAACAGCATGAACATCAAATATGAGAATAGATTTTTGGAGAAAAAGGTCTCACCTTGAGCAGGTGTGAGCCTTTTCTAGGTCCAAGGCCACAGATGTACTGGACCAGGCTCTGGGTGTAAGGGTGAGCTATGGCCCGGTTCACATCCACACCAACCTCATTCACCCGGTTTATGAACTCACAGTAAAGAGCACCCAGCAGCTCCTCTTTCACTACATGCTCCTGAGGAACATTTAAAAAGATTATACATGAGAAGTGATTCACAAGTTGACCTTAATGTCAAGCCTGTTTGAAAAAACATACTAAAGTGGACAGAAGTCAGTGTTGTTACGGTTAACTAAAATTAAAAATTGGGTTCCGTAAATGAAATAAGACAACTAACTGAAATAAGTTACTGAAGTACTAAAATAAGTCAATTTAAAACAAATGAAAAAAGTCAAAAGTTAAACAAATTTAAAAAAAAAATATGAATAGATACTATAAATGGCAATAAAAAATTATACTAAAATAACACTGACAGACAATTCAAGGCTGAGTTTCACAAATACATGGAGCAAATCAAAAGGTATTAAAACGAAAATAGCAAAAAGAAGGTCATGAGATGCAGGAATGTGCTTGTACCTGCAGGGGATTCAGTTTCAAACACAGGATGTCCTCATCGCTGCTACAGACTTGGGCAAACTCCACTAGGGGGTCCTGAATCTTGCGAGCCACAGACACAGCCTGCCGAAGCAGAGGTGGATAGTCTCTGAAGTCCGCCTATGAGAGGAGCAGTATGTTAAAGAAACATTAGAAAAGGTATTAAAAGTACAACATATAGCCTTCAACAAGGGTTTATGGGTAAATTTTATGATTTTATCTCATTGCACGGACCTCAGACTTCTTGCCATTCATATAAAGCACAGCCAGCTCGTTGTCCACCAGCTCCACCCCCACCGCAGGCAGAGAGGAGTCCTGCTCCAGCTCACTGATGGTGCGCTTGATGTCCTCCATCACCATATGAGCATCACTACACACATCCAAATAAAGCATCAGCATGCTGGGGTCCAATGAAAGTTTAAAACTTGCAAACAGCATTTTTTAAATCAAAAAGCGCAATAATTTGAATATGGCGCTTATCACATGCTGTGTGGTATCGGCGTTTGGTATCGGGCATTTTAACGAGTACGAGTACGAGTACAGGAGGCCAGTATCGGGCCCGATACCGATACCAGTATCGGTATCGGTGCATCCCTAACAATATTGATGTCAATTGGAATTAAATAGCTGAACATTAAATTATTTGCAGGGCTTCTATTTCTTCACCTTTTTCTCTCTTTCATCCTCTCTCCATGCATTTCTCCTCTTCAGGAAGTAAGGAAGCCTGAGGAAGTCCACAACCTCTCCTTCACCATTAATGAGGGAGCAGAACACTGGTGTATCTCTATAAAAAAACACATCAGATACCATTCAAAAGTATGAAAGGTCTGATAAAAAAAAAAATATCCTTGTTGACACTGATAAGCTGATAATTATAGTGATGTTATGGCCAATAATATATAATGTTAAATATTTCATAATAAAATTGAGATTCACTTAAAGTGAGCATTAAATTACCTAAATATAAATTAAATATCCAATAAAATTAGTTTGTATAGTGCAGGGGTGTCAAACTCAATTCCTGGAGAGCCGCAGTCCTGAAGAGTTTAGTTCCAACCCTGCTCCAACACACATACCATGTAGTTTTCAAATAAACCTGAAGGACTTGATTAGCTAGATCAGGTGTGTTTATTTAGGATTAAATGTGAACTCTGCAGGGCTGTGGCCATCCAGGAACCGAGTTTGACACCCTTGAAATAGTGCATCTCTTTCTAAAATAATGTGAACACACATGTACCTGCCGGAAGCAAATGCCACCCCGAGTACACGGATACCCTTTCCTTGCGACTCATCCATAAGGTCATCGTCCTCCTCTACCTGCTGATCAGGCCGATAAGGAGCCACCTTCAAACAGTTATACAGCTTCTTGCAGCAAGACTACCACAGACACAACAAACACAAATCAATTTGTTATAGACCACAGTTTGGTACAGAAATTGCTTTGTTAGCTTTCAAAGGTAATGCAATGCATGCAATCAATGTGGCACCTTAATAATATTGTCCTTGGCTTCAGTGACAAGCTTGTTTTTCAGTTCCTTGGCCATCTGAGGATACAGGAACTGCTGCAAGGAACGTTCAATAGCAAGAGTTCTCTGCTTGTTCCACTCCTGCACCTGGTGACTGAACTCATCCCTGTAGTAGAACTGCTTAATCTCATCAAAGTAGGTCTGATCTCCTGCGTACCTGTGGAGATGACAAACAGGACTGCTCGGTATCTCTTGTCTAACCATCCTTAACAACTCATGAATTGTTTCTTGATGCTAAATTCAAGTTTTGATCACAAGCTAATATTTTCAGGACACAACTATACCCTTTGACTCCCACAAGGTCAATGCAGATGTCTATGGTGAGCAAGCCTTCCTCCTCAGCCAGGCACATCTTCAAGAACTGATCTCCACTGAGCTCTTTCACAGGCTTGTTTTTGAGATACTTGAAGGAATAGGCATAGTGCGCTTCATCCACATCCTAGGAAACATGACAGACATTAGCTGATGTGGAATTACTGATGAACGAGCAAACAATGCAGCCATTGGCACATCAGTTCAGTCTGGGTTTGAATAGAAGGACAAGTTTACTACATTAGCGCAGCAAAAACGCTGCCTACATACCTAAATACACCAACTGAACATTCTAGCTAAAGCTCTAACACAACAGAACTCTGCTGGGGTGGGAAGGTTGCTATTCTGCTAATACCCTTTCCTTGATGAACATGGTTAAGTGAAAGAGTAGAAGATAAACAAAAACACAACAGTTAATGAAATAATGGTAGAACACATATTATAAGGCAAGTCTGTAATTCATAAACAAACGCTAAGTACCAACCTTCTTGCCCTTCTTAGTTGGCTTGATGTTAATCTTGGCCCTCTCCTGGAAGGTCTGTCTGAGCACGTGCCTAACCAGAGGTTCACGGGCTATCTGCATGGCCACCATGTAGCGAGCGCCTTCCAGAACAGCCTCCGGGGTGTTAAATTGGCTATGAAAAAATTTGAGTTATGAATAAATATGAAAACTCCTATGATCTTCCAATAAGCCGTGGGTAAAAGACATGCATACAGAAGTTATTTTAATAAGTAACCATTTCAAGTTTGCAATGATGCTCTACCTGCACACATAGTCCTTGGCTAGCTCCAAAGGCTCTGCAGGAAACTGCTCGGTTTCGTGCCTCTGATAACTGTCTCGCAAGTTTTCTCCAAACTGCTCTGGGGTCAGACCAAACTTCTTGGCAAGACCGTCTAAAAAAAAAAAAGGTCACCATATGCCATCATTTTACAAGAAAAGTGTATGTATGAATTCATCACGTTCATGGAGTTACACTGTAGTTATGTACAATATCAGTTACATTGTTAAAAATATCTCTGACACAAAATGTTAGTATAAATGCAATCAAAATATTGCTGTAAGTTTATATTCTAAAATACTATATATTTTTTGCCAGGGAATATGTTTGGCACATTTGACTCTGCCAGCATAAATAAATAAAAGAAAAAATACATAGTCTTATTTTTGTGTGAGATGTACAAACCAAGGCCTGCACTCTGACAGATGCTGTACATATCTCTACGGGAAGCTTGTTTTAGATCTGGACCCTTTTGCTCCTCTTCTTCCTCTTCCTCCTCCACTTCTGCCTCTTCTCCTAGCAGAATATAAACCGTTTTAGTCTAATGCATGGCTGACCATTATTTTAACAACTTATTCAAAGAAAACACAGCTGTACCATCTTCCTCTGACACTTCCTTGATCTTTTTCAGTTTCTTTTTGTTGGACTTGACTGCATTCTGCATCTTAGGAATGTCTCGGCCATAGTAGAGCAGGAAGTGGTTGTAGACGTCTCCCAGCTCATCAAGAGACTGGACGTCTTTCAGCCTGTTAAAGCAGAAAGAACAAGTGAATACTGTGGACACAGCATAAAATGTTAGAAAGTTTGTTAGGTTTGTAGTCATACCTCTCCATATCAGCAGTGTCTAGGGGACGAGTCGAGTCAGCCAGTGGCTTGTCAGGGTCAGCTGAGATCTGCTCAAACTGATAAGACTGCATCCTCTGGAAAAGACGTGTCAGGTTCTGCTTTCTGGTCTTCAGCTGAGTCCACTGAGGAGGACAGCATAAACAGCCATAATTAATTTATATTTAAAAAAAGCAGCAGCAGCAACCACAATGCATTCAGAGAACATTTTGATTTGCCCTTACCTTCTCATCCCACTGCCACACCTTCCACAGATCATTAATGTTCAGTTCTGGTTCCACATACTCCTTCCTGTAGAATGCAATGAAGGGAACCTGTAAGATGGAAGAGAGAAGAGATAAAACCAGATGATCTGTCAGTCAGGTTTATTACACCCTGTTTTTTTCCCCCCATGACTATACCTCAAAGTGTTGGTTCCTCATGAAGTTCAGAGCTTCTTTGATTTTAGCAATAGTACTGGGGCCCTTTCTGCTGAAATTAGTGGTTGTCCCACGATCCAGGTAGTCTGTGCTCTCCTGCAATGCAAATCAAACAAAATAAGAATCAAAGTTAGCTTAGTGCCATGACAACATGCTAACAAAAGTCATGTTATACAAATATTCAGTTCTGACCTGCATGGAGATGGTCGGTGTGGAGAAGGCATTCCTGTAAATCCATTCAGCTTCTTCCTCCAGCTCATCATCCTCAGCAGGCTTTACAGGGATGGCCCTCAACTGTAAATGACAAGAAATTATGAAATATCCTCATTTCCACCCATGAAAGGAAACACACTGGTACAGGGCATGCAGAAGTTTCTGATATCCTTCACATGGGACGGCATACTGCAAATGAAAGGTATATATGCAGGCTAACACTGATTTATACCTGGAATCTTTCTGGCATGTCTGTGGAGCGGATCTCATTGTCTTGATCGGTCATGTGGCTGCTCTCCAGCTCACTGGGCTCATAGATCTCAAATATGCTACGACGGCCAACTCTTCTCTTGGTCTGCTTCTTTGGCCGATCCCATGACTCATCATCCTGATCCTCCTCTTCCTCTTCTGCATGATCATACGCCTCAGTGTCAAACTCGGCAAAGTCAAAATCACCGCCGAATATCTCTTGAGCTTCTTGCAAAGCACTAGAATGCCAAAAAAGGAGCAACATTAGAGACAAAGTCATAGGGTTGAAGGCCATTTAAATCAGGGATTTAGGCCATTATATCCTCAGAGAGAAGTGCATATTTACATAAGCAAACCACTGTTTACAGTTTACACCACTTACGCATCAGTGTAGCCAGAGAATTTCTTTCCTTTCTTTTTCGTGATGGGCTGTCCATCATCATCCACAATGAAATCATCAATATCTGCAAAGATTAAAGAAAAAAAAAATCACCAAAATTCCACAGAATTCTAGTATCCAAATTCAAATCCATGATGAATAGGGTAAACGTCTTTCCTACCAGATTCCTCATCATCTTCCTCTTCTTCGTCATCTCTAGGGTGAAGTGTGTCTACAGTCTCTCCATCCTCCACCTCTCCATCACCATCCCCAGTGAAGATCTCATCAGCGATCAGGTCTTTCTCATCATCTTCCCCCTCATCATCCATGGTTTTCACACGTGAGTACTTCTTTTTCTGAACAATTCAAAAAGTTCAAAACTGAACTTAAGTATTTAACTGGTATCAGTTAAATTAATTAAAATTCTGCAATTTAGCACAGGCAGGAAGTTCGGTGACTCACCCTTCTCTTCACTTTCACTCCTAAATTCTCCTCGATGAGGTCCAGATCATCATCATCCAGATAGTCATCATAGCCTGACAGATACAAACACACATTGTTTAATGAGAACAAAGGTTGAGCAATACAGAAAACAGTATTTCATTTTGCCTATTGTCAACAGTTATGTTTTTTTCCAATCAGAGGAACTATAATTTTGGCAAAAGTGATTCAAAATAATTGATGCAAAAGGTTTAAATTTAGTTCACCTAGTAATTACATGTTTCTCACACAATTTTTCATTAAATGAGCACCAAAAATATTACACACTATTATATTATTCATATTTATACCAACTAACAATACTTTACTCATAATACATACATTACTAACAACATTTACCAATATATGTTTCTATTGAACTTTTAATGCACTTTAAATCAGACCACTGAATCAGTTGTGAATCAATCAAGTTTGAACTACACTTACCAACTCAAACCTGTTTTTGCTACTTAAGTATAAATTATATATGTTATTATACGCTGTAATGTGTTAGTGCTTTCATACTCAGTCACAAAACAAGGAATTATCACAATGGTAGTATAATGACTAGAGCCCGACCGATATGGGTTTTTGGGGCCAATACCGATACCGATATGAGGGAGTAAAAAAAGGCAGATATCGATATATCGGCCGATATTCTTTGTGTATATTATAGTACAGTACCAGTCAAAAGTTTGGACACTTTCCCATTCATGTGTCCAAACATTTGACTGGTACTATATATAGAATACAGTATATACATAAACAGAATATATATACAAACACATTTACTAAATGTAAAAAGTCTGATTTTCATGATATGTCACCTTTAAGCACTGTTTACAAGCGAAAACAGTCCAAAATGGTTCCAAACACATATATTGGTGGATTTTCATTTAAGAGGACAACAGGAAATGGACTTTCACTTTTTTATGGAGTCAGATTTTGGCCAGAAATAACGGTTTAAAGTTAAAATTGTGGATTTTTCATCTTATAAACACAGATTTTCACTTCATAAGACGTTAATTGATGGACTTGAGTCATATGGATTATTGTCATGATTTATCAGCTGTTTGAACTCAAATTTTGACAGCATTTATTGGTGAGCAAGTGATGTAATGCTAAATTTCTGCAAACCTGCTCCAATGAAGAAAAACTCTCTATCTATATCTTGGATGGTCTGAGAGTTTTCAACAAATTTTCATTTTTAGGTGAACTATTCCTTTATTTTGTTATCTCCAGCAAAATAACAATATTGTAAATATTTGATTTCCCCTATTCCTATTGAGAACTACATTATGCACTAGTGAATTGTCAAAACACCAGAACACAGAAAGATTTATTAATATGGTTTTAAATTCAGAGTAACCTACTTCGTTTCCTGCGGCGATGACGGACCTCTTCACCGGAGTCACTATCCTCTCTCCCACTTTGTGCTTCTTCCTCTTCCACATCGCCATCATCAATGAGTCCTCTCAGGTTTCCATGCTCATCCTGATCTTCAGTATTCTCTTCTTCCTCTTCTTCTGGAGACATAAACAACACAACACACAAGGAATGATACAATGTGCCAATAACAACAGAACTGATAAAACTGTTAAAAGAATTATTAAAGTTAAACAGTAGCACTCTAAAACGTGATTTCTGATCATATTCACGCCTTCCACTGGATGTGGCTTCAAGTAGGTAACATCTTACCATCATCTTCCATAAATTTCTGTGTCTTCTTGGGCTTCAGGTCTTTCTCCTCGAACTCCTCCTCTGACTCCTCAGCCTCGCTCTCGATGAAGTCAGACATGTTTGCAAGGCCTGTGTCAAAATTCAAACAGCTTTTTTTTTTAACAGTATGGCTGTGACTATAGTATGACATTCAAAGGGTTTGCAGTATGCATAGCAATTAAAGAGTGAAATGTTGCATTGACATATTGGCAATATTACAATTTCCTTGTCATAATCAGTAAAATTCAGTTCAGTAATGATAACAAAAACAGGTTATGCATCTGACACATGTCTTGCAGTAAACAAAAGGCTGACAAAGATTAGCTTCACTGGTGGCTTAACTTGATTGTTATTGAACTAGATATTCAAAACAGCACTTTGTCTGTCTAATTTGATTTATATGTTTACATGTTAGATGTAAGATGTTTACATGATAAGATATAACATCAGAATACTAATTGTGTATTCTATTCAAAACACACATCAAGATGAACGTGAGATCCATGCGCTTAGCTAGATTTTTAGCTTTGCCAAGCGCATTTATGTTATGGCTGTGTACACAACCATTTTCCTACACTTGCATTTAATGGTGTTTATGTATTAGATAAAAAATGCAATAACTTTTTTATTAGAAATGCTCTTTCTTCAACTCCAGGATGCCCCTCTAAAGCACAATCTAAATGGAGGATTTGTTATCCGAACTCTGAATTAAAAAACTTATGGACCTTTCCTCACAGGCTATTTATCCCAAGTAAAATTAAAGAACTCCATTTCAAAATTGCTCATAGATACTACCCTTGTAATTTATTTTTGAGCAGATTCTCTGAGAATATATCCTCAATGTGTTCATTTTGTAATACTGATGAAGAATCTATTCTACATCGGTTTTATCATTGCCCATTCACCAAGTCTTTTTGGTCAGAAGTTACCATGTTAATTTTTTCCTGCTGTAACAAAATGATAGAAATAACAGAATCTATCATTTTTTTGTCAGATTTTCATTCCAAGGACATTAATCTGGAACATATTGTTTTATTGCTTTGTCTTCTGGGTAAATTTCACCTTCATAAAGCCAGAACCATTCATTGCAAACCTAACTTTAGAATGTTTTCATCTGATATAAAGTCCCTTTTTACTTCTTTTAAGAATATGTCAAATCCTTTGAACTCAAAGGCTTCTAAAACTTGTAACATTCTTGAGTCTATTGTAAGCTATCTTTAAAAGACTTTCCTTTCTTTCTTTTTTTAAATTTTTTTTTCTTCTTTATCATTGGTATATTTTGTTAATTTGTGTAGTTTGTCTAACTTCATGTGATGATGTCTGTTAGCCCCATGTTACTTCATAACTGTTGTTATTCTTTCAATTGCAATATAAAAAAAAATTAAAAAAAAGATTTTTAGCTTTGCCAAGGAATTTAGGACGCGTAAATACGAAGATTATAACTACTAAGAAATACCCAGAATGCTAGCGATGAATAAACGTAAACAGTAACAAAACTGTTTGTTTGTTAAATAATTACGTAACGACTCTGTCCGTGGCACTGTGAGAACTCAAGGCCCTCATGCTAAAAGCTAGCCTGTACGCTAAGAAAAACAACCCAAGGCTTTTCTGACTCTTTTAAAAATACTTGACTGAAATGAAACATCGAACACGAACGCGCACTTACTTTTCCTAGCGAGGAGGCTCGACTAAAGACTTGAAAATATGCACTGAGATGAAGAACGAAGCGTCACTTTTGAAGAAGCTTGATAATGACAACAAAAAATGGCTGAGAGTTACTGTCGGGATTCTGGTTCCGGTATACACATAGTTAACTTCCGGCCAGGATGAATCCATTTGCTGATATTTAATAAATAATGCATTCGTAAATGTTAAAATGAACATTAACTAAGATTAATAAATAGGTTATAATTATTTGTCATTGTTAGTTCAGGTTAGCTAATGTAGTTAACTAATGTTCATTTGAACCTTATTGTAAAATGTTACATATCTTTCAGGGGCAAATTATAGTAAACTTTCCTGGTGCAAAATAAGTAAACTAACTAAGTTAAACTAGCACTTCAACCATTTTAAAATAAGATTTTACAAGAAATATAAACAACCTAAATATCGTTTTTACCATACAGTCTATGGTTTTTCCATAGACTGTATAGGTTTTTATCTTTTACCCAAGTACCCGACAATGTTGTGTCTCCGAGCCTGAAGACGGCGCTCTATATTTTATTGCTTCATGCGTTCAATGTGACGTCATGTAGGGTTTTTAACGCTTAGTTTTTCCATTGGGTTTAGCAAGCCATGGACAGTTTGGGATTTTTGCGGGTCCAGTTCCCTATAACAGTATTATTGTCATGTATGTTTACATTGTCCTCCGGCAGTGAAATTAATTTAGTAACGTGCGGGTCGGTGGTGAAGCTGGTCAATGTGAAACACAACGTCAGATTACACTCTCACGATGTCCGCTATGGATCTGGTGAGTGACTCTCATTCATAAAGGCTGGCAGTAATATAAACATTCGAGGTGTTATAAAATATAATTAACAACAATTTAATTTAAAAATCCATTAAATAAACATTATATTATTAGTTTGTAAATACTCTATAGGGTTAAAAGCATACACTGTTTGGGGTCGGTAAGATTTTTTTTTTTAAAGGCAGCAGTTCTTTGTTCAAAAATACAGTATAAACAGTGTTGTGAAATATTTTTACAATTTAAAATCGCTGTTTTCTAATTTGATATATTTTAAATGGTAATTTATTGATTTGATGGCAAAGCTGTATTTTCAGCATCATTACTCCAGTCTTCAGTGTCACATGATCCTTCAGAAATCATTCTAATATGCTGATTTGCTGCTTAAGAAACATTTCTTATCAAAGTTAAAAACAGTTGTGCTGCTTAATATTTTGTGGAAACCATTTTTTTCAGGATTCTTTGACGAATAGAAAGTTTGAAATAACAGCATTTATTTGAAATAGAAATCTTTTGTAACATGATTAATGTTTTTATTTTTTACTTTTGATCAAATTAATGCATGCTTGCTGAATAAAAGTATTGATTTTTTTTCTAAAAAAAGAAGCAGGAGAAGAAGCAGCATCTCTCTGTGAAAGTTTGAAATAACAGCATTTATTTGAAATAGAAATCTTTTGTAACATGATTAATGTTTTTATTTTTTACTTTTGATCAAATTAATGCATGCTTGCTGAATAAAAGTATTGATTTTTTTTCTAAAAAAAGGAGGAGAAGAAGCAGCATCTCTCTGTGATCTATTAATGTTAATTCCAGGTAGTGGTCAAAGCATCATTACTCCAGTCTTCAGTGTCACATGATCCTTCAGAAATCATTCTAATATGCTGATTTGCTGCTTAAGAAACATTTCTTATCAAAGTTAAAAACAGTTGTGCTGCTTAATATTTTGTGGAAACCATTTTTTTCAGGATTCTTTGACGAATAGAAAGTTTGAAATAACAGCATTTATTTGAAATAGAAATCTTTTGTAACATGATTAATGTTTTTATTTTTTACTTTTGATCAAATTAAGAAAGGAAAAAATGAAATCGCATCATATGACCCCTTTAATGTTAATTCCAGGTAGTGGTCAGCAGTCAGTGACCGGTGTGACCGCAGCGGAGGACAGTAACAGTTACTGGAGTGTGCGAGGCACCAGTGATGCTGCATGTCATCGAGGGACTCTGGTACAGTGTGGACAGAACATCCGATTAACCCATGTGAACACAGGCCGCAATCTACACAGCCACTACTTTACCTCTCCTCTTTCTTCAAATCAGGTTTTAATATTTCATCTTTTTAAACACACACTGTAATGTATGAATTTTACTCAAAAACTTTTCCCATTTAGGAAGTCAGTGCCTTTGGTGAGAACGGCGAGGGTGACCATCTGGACGAGTGGACCGTTCTGTGTGCAGGCTCTGTGTGGCAGCGGGATGAGTCCGTTCGGTTCCGCCACACGGCCACTGAGGCTCTGCTGTCTGTGACAGGGGAACAGTACGGCAGACCCATCCACGGCCAGAGAGAAGTGCATGGCATGATGGTCAGCAGCTCACACAGCTACTGGAAAACAATGGAGGGCGTCTTCATGAAACCCAGTGAGACTGGATCCAGGGATTTCAGCCATGTATTACATACTGAGTTTTAATGAAACGCTTCATACAAGCTGAATCTGCTGGACTCTTCATTTTATAGATTTCTATTGTTTTTTTCTTTACGTACTGGTCCAGAAGAGGAGCCTTGAGCTGTTATGAAAAACAGTTTCATAATCAAACTGTGCCTCATGGTCATTTTTGACACTCTTTTAAGCATATGCTTTTATTTTGCACAGCATTCACTACTGTTCAGAAGTTTGGGGTCAATAAGGATTATTAAGGTTTCGACAAAAATATTAAGCATTACAACTGTTACTAACATTGATGATAATAAGAAATGTTTCTTGAGCACCAAATCAGCATATTAGAATGATTTCTGAAAGATCATGTGACACTGAAGACTGGAGTAGTGGCTGCTCACAAGATTGAAGAACAAGATAAAATAAATGCAACCTTGGTGAGCATAAGAGAATTCTTTCAATAACTTGAAAATTTGTACTGACCCCGAACTTTAAAAGGTAGTGTATAATAAGACAAACAGAAATTTAAATTAAAAAAAAGTTTTGATTTTTGGAATGCAGGAAAAAAAACACTTTTAGCATTTGTTTTTAGCAATTTTTAAAGTTAATTCCACACACTTACAGATTTCATAATTATAATGCAAAGTTCAGTGTTTTAACACAAAGTTTTAACTTGCTGCATGAAAGTTTTGTGCACACCTTTGAGAATATCCAATGGCCATTAATATAGAAACATCATGGCCATCTATTTGCATCTTGCACAAGTAATATTTAATTTAAAAAGAACATCATTAAATCTTTAAGTTATAAAATTAGCCCACAACTGTTCTCAAAAAAAAATTAAAAATACTTTTAAAAAAATTAAATACTTTTAAATCTAAAACCTGGCAAATATAGATTGATTGCACACCGAACAAGCTGGAATTCACTTGAATTGCTTGATGCTGACCTCAGATTGGAAATACTACAGCAGAAATGCTATTTTATGTTGCAGCAGTATTAACATTAATCTCATTGAGGTACTTGCAGTTATGTGGTGCTATGTAATGATGTTTTAGGCTATTTTTCTAAAGGAAGCTGTGAGTTTCTTATAACTTATAAGCTCCTATACTCCCTATCAGTATCATACTTGCACATCTGAATATTACATGCAACATCATTTTTAAATTTACATCTCTAAATGTATAGTTGAAATGACATCAAGTGCCTTTTTACACATTTACCGTGATCACATATACTGTAGCTGCTGTAAAATTTGAAGTGACCTGTAAACTTCTTTTCTGTTTACATTGTTGGGGTCACAGCTGTATACCATTTGACTTGTAATACAATACCTACACAGTACCAACTGAGAATCATTAGTACAGATTTTGAAGTATTAAACAGCCTTTAGAGTTCATTACCTCAGACAGATGGTTTGTGTAAACATGCTATTTTGTAGATCCTTTAAATTAAAGAGGTCAAGACTGGTTTATTCATTAATGGTGCTGCTTTTTTATCATTTATCAGAAAATCAATAGATTATTTGTCACTTGTACAAGTAACACTGGGTTCACTGGTGTTGACATGCTTATGAAGTGGTTCAAAAACTGACAGTATGTAAACAGAATTTTAGTCTTATAGGTAGAAAATCTAAATCTTCCCCCTACTGGCCTAGGCAACAACAATAACAAAAAATATTATTAAATAAATTATCATTATATCAGTAATTGGATGCAAAGACATATATTGTCATGTTCAATAAATAACTTTCTTTTATTTCTTCATAATCTTTACATGTAATGATACATTTTTGTTTAGAACCCATATTGCTATAATCTGTCAATCCACATCCTGCATGCAATATGTATACGGTTTTGAATATTAATAATCCTTCTCTTGATATACTCCATAAAAATACATACATATAAAATTGTATTTGGCATGCTTCAAATTCAGATGAAGTTAGGATCTGGATTGATATTAAATTAAATTAAAAATTCCATCAACCTGTGCAAGATTAAAAAACATAAAAATAGAAAACATAAATATTATTAATCAACGAAATATAAAATACAATAAAACCTTTACCAATTTATATATCCAAAATGCCCATAAACTAGAGTGTAATTTTAGGAGAATGCAGATGACGATGGCAACAAGCAGGGGGATACATAGAATAATGGCTAGTAAAAATAATGCAAGACATTTTTAAACTTTAGTCCACTAATCTGCCTTTGTTATAAATGAAAGAAATAGTGAACAACTAGGCTTATATTATTAAAATAACAAGGTGCAACACTTTAAATGGATATATATGGAATTTACACTGTATTCCACTCCCGTTTCCAACTTCTTTTTGGTAAAGGTTCCTTTGTTTCTTTCTTTAAGTAATATTTCTTTTTTACTAATGTCACTTCACAATGTTAAAAAAGTATTACCTCTGTCATGTCACAATTTTTACATCAAATATTCAGAGTAGCCCACTAGATGGGGCCATTGATTTGGAAGTATCCTCGATCCACAGACTGACGGAATAAAACACACCAGTCCTCAATCAAGCCATTCTGTGACATTCTGGAAAACTGACAGGAACTTTGTCCAGTAAACGCTTCCCAATAATCCGCTTTTCCTTTACGGTGTATTTTGGCACAGAATGCTGGTACTGTTTCATATAAGATTTGCTCACATGAAGAAAACAATGGGAGTTCAGACATTCAGACTGATGCTCTCAGCAAATGCCTGCAAGCAGTACAGACCTTGGAAAAGCACTCTATTAGTGCTCTGAACATGCAAACATGACACAGTCAAACAGACAATCCAAAGACGACTCTTTTGTGTGGCACTATATGCATAAATACACATGCAATATCCAAGGGATCGTGACAAACGGCTGTAAGTATACACAATAATAAGGAACACAGGGAAGGGGATTGATGTGCACACACATTATAAACACATAGACAAACAGGTAGACAAATATTTATATTACACACAGACTGTAACTGTAAAAGAAAAAGTGCTATTTTAGAGACTGACCAGTTTACTTCTGGTTGATTCAGAGCAATTTGTGTTGCATTCACTGACTCTTTGAGCCTGAGAGTAAATAAAAACTCAAAATGGACCAAAAAGTCCAACTATGTAGCATAGACACTTCCGCAGAAGTTCAGTGTCATATATTTGAACCAGACAATATATGCAGACATTTAGAAGACCTTGATAGTATATTTTAAATCAAAGAGAGTATTATACTCTCTTCTTTTGTTTAGATACACAAAATGAGAGATTGGGTAATGGCACGATTGAAACAGACTTCTAATTTTCATTACAAAAATGATCCTGTTTACCCATAATGCACAAGGTGTATCGCAAAATGGAGTTGTGTGGAATTTAATTGAATTCCACTTGCTTTGCAGAATATGGAAAGCCACAATGCATTTGTAACTCAAATTATATAGCAAACAATGAGAAATCAGTCTGCTTCCGCTTACACTGGGGAGTAGTTTGGGGTCAGTAAGATTGTTAAAGTTGAAAGAAGATGCTTACGCTCACCAAGGCTGCATTTATTTGACAAAAATACAATGATATTGTGAAATATTATTACAATTTAAAAGAACTGTTTTATAATGTAATTTATTCATGAATCTTCAGCAGCCATTACTCCAGTCTTCAGTGACACAAGATTCTTCAGAAACCATTCTAATATGCTGATTTGCTGCTGAAGAAACATTTCTTATTATTATCAATCAGAAAACAGTTGGGCTATTTAATATGTTTGTTGAAAGAGGGATGCAATTTTTTTCAAGATTCTTTGATGACGGAAGTTCAAAAGAACAGAATTTATTTGAAATGGATTTATGTTGCTCCGCACATGATATGCGGACATAAATACTGTATATTTACCATGTCCACGAATGAAGAATTTGTTCCCTCATTTTAATAAAATTTATTTCCTTCATTCTCTCATTTTAGGTAAATCGTGGCCAGATGGCCTTATTTTTTTTGTTCCCTTGTTTTAGTAAATAATGGCCACGCTGTATTAATTCATTTCCTCATTTTGATTATCAAACCAAGGCAATGAATTAGTACAACGTGGCCACAAATTACTAAAACGAGCCAACAAATTCTTCTTTCGTGGCCACAATTTAACTGAAATGAGAGAACAAATTTCAGGTCATACCATTCATCAATGGAAAGCTTATTTATTCAAAAATTGACCCTTATGACTGGTTTTGTGGTCCAGGGTCACATATATTCCCACATGTCATGCAGGACTCTGTATAGATCAGAATATCATTTATAACATTATAAATGTCATAATTGTCACAACTGATCAACTAAATGCACCTCCCCCAAACTCTTACTGAACCCAAACGGTTGAATGTTGAATAATAAAAAAGCATGCAATGATAAATGTTTTAGACTAATATTTTATGTTGTTTTTATTTAATTTGATCACATTGCATGTTTAATTCAGCAGCTGCCAATTATCATTTTAAATGAAACTTTAATTACTTTTATGTTTTTTTCTTTCCTGAATCATAATTATGTTCTTAAATAATTTAAAAATTTTACTATTTAGTTTCTCTCTCTCCCTCTCTCTCAGTTATGCTAATGCAAAGCATATATGCAATATAAATAAATTTGCCCAAAAATATGGTTATTTTGCATTTTTTAATCCAATGTAAAATCCCTTTAGTATTGATGGTCCAATCAAAGGAGGAGAAAAAAAATCAGCTGAAATAGTTTCTAGTTGATCACACTCAAAAGGTCAATATGCACTGGGGGATACAGTACTCAATGCAGACCCTGATGTATCCTGTATATTTTGTTCATTTGTGATTTTCTTTGCATACTGTACACAGTAAACTGCATACTGTAAAAGTAATAGTATGGTAGTATGCTATTCCAAAAATACCCACAGTCCCTTCAACATTAAACAATATCTTCAATAAACTCCATAAATAAGCATCAACAATGCAATGCTGTGAACAAAACGTACAGTGCATTTGAGATGAGCATGAACACGCTCTTGATGCCAGACATCCGGCAGCGGCTCCATTGGACTGGCTGCCAATCACTCCTCATCGGTCCCATCTGACATGACTTGGAGTGAGATAAAGTACAAAGTCGTCACATTTCAAAGACAGGGAATGAGAAAAACACACAGCGCGGAGGGACACAGGATGTTATTGCATTAAATGGTATCCAGTGAGGAGCCCTTGCATGTCCCTGTCAAGCTGATGGTAGAGAACATCCCTCACTGCCGTTTCAGAGTCTGCCACAATCACAATCGCCATAATAAATATAAAAAACAAAACTCGCTCTAGGGATTCACATCCTCTGCTCCCCACACTCTTCGAACTAAAAGAAAGTGGAGTTTTTGATGCATGTTTCTTAAGAGAGGTCAGATCAAGCAGGGTTCACAGTGGGCGGGGCTACTCCATGCCATTCCGTAACATCTGATTGGCTGCGATAAGCATGACGCTGATGATGAAGGCCATTGCAAAAGCGCAGATGAGGCTCTTGCGGACACACGTCTGACGATTCTTCTTTTTCGAATGCACTGATGGAGTAGAACAGAGCATATGTGAAAGGCACACAGAAGAGCATCAATGAGAAGAGATTACAGCACACCATGAGCATAAGCCATCCAAACAATGATCCAGCAGCGCTGCTGATCTCTGTGCATAATGAGGCTTTGAAAATAAACAATAATGAAACAAAACGTGTGGCTATGCTGAGCTGCCTCACACGCATGATTGCACACACACACACACACAGACAGACAGAAATAAATATTCAGGGGAAACTGTTTAAGGGCACAGTGTGGGCCAATAAAGCATATATTTTAAAACATTGTGACAGACTAATTGGATTTTGAGGCATGAAATTGTTCTTTTTTATTCACTTTTTTCTCGGGCCGACATCCATTCAGTTTGTGTTGTTATTCTGTGCTGCATATTGAGATTAAATATTGAACTGCTGAAACATAATTGGATAGAAGTCTTTACGATATTTTCCCTGTTTCAGAATTCCATTCATTCCTTTTACTTCTGTTGGCTGATGAAAACATCTGGTTCAATAATACTTCAAAAGCGGGTGAAATTCAAAAGTAACCAATGCTGGAAGTAAGGAAAATATTACATTTATCAGATGCTTTTCATTCCAAAGAAAACCTATAATGCACTGAGAGCACAGAACTCTCATCTTATTAAATGGCCAGTTTCTGGGCAAACACATCAGGCTATAGAGCATAATAGTCGGGGCTCCAGAAGTAAAAATCCATAAAGAAATGAATTTTTAATGATAACATATAAACCTTTCAAGACCTTCTATAAGCTCTGATATTGTTAAGCAATGATATATGCTATGATATATGCTTCTTTAGAAGCCAAAAGTCAATGTGATTTCAGCTTCATTTAAAAAAGCAAACTTTTCATTGGATGAACCAATCAGAGGAGTTGATGTTACCATGGAAATGAGAACACAGCACCCTCTCACTCCCACTACACCAATTATTTATTTATTTGTAATTAAACATTTTTCTAAATAAATTTAAATAGATTTAATTTAATTTGTATAATTACAATAAATGTCTACAAGTCAATTATAGATATAATACATGGCTCTGTAAAAGCCAAAAGTCAATGCGATTTCAGCTTAAAGGGGTGGTTCAGTGTTTTTTTTCTAGGCTTGATCGTGTTTATGGGGTGCAGTCTAACATGTGTTAATGCTTCGTTTTTTTTAAAAACGCATTATTTTTCACATAATTTACCTTTATTCCACACCTCTCTGTCCCTTCTCTGAGAAACGCGCTGATCAATTTCCTGCTTTTATGAAGCCCTTCCCTCAGAAATAGGCAATGGGCTCTGATTGGTTAGCTAGCCCAGTGTGTTGTGATTGGCTAAACCGCCTCTAGTGCGCATCTAAACATCCCGCCCCTCACCTCAGCGGCATGTGCTCCGGTTGTATTGTAAACAACGGCGTCATGTAGGCATTAAACTGCCAGAATTTTAAAAGACGATATCTCTGTTTGCATTGAACTTTCAGCTTCGTAACTGCAGATATTGTTTATACTCAAACAGCAACATTACACACTAACTAACATTAAAAAAGTGAAATCGCAATGAACCACCCCTTTAATATAAAAAGTATCCATTAGATCGACCAATCAGAGAAGTCGCTATCACTTCCATAAAGCATTGTGAGTGACATACTGACTACATTCTTACTACTA
The DNA here is from genome assembly GCF_001515625.1 of Sinocyclocheilus rhinocerous. Taxonomy (NCBI): domain Eukaryota; kingdom Metazoa; phylum Chordata; class Actinopteri; order Cypriniformes; family Cyprinidae; genus Sinocyclocheilus; species Sinocyclocheilus rhinocerous. Next base: position 1,367,216 of record NW_015652998.1, on the reverse strand, counting down.
TCTATAATTAAGCATTTTGCAATCAAATTTAAATATATTTAATTTCATTTTTTTTTTTATAATTATTGTTTTAAATTAATTAATTTAATATATTGTATTTTTTAATAAATGACTATAAGTTAAAAAAGTTTATATTGCACCATGATACATGCTTCTGTAGAAGCTTAAAGTCTGTGATCTTAGCATAATTGAAAAAAAAACGTGTTCCTTATTAGATCCACCAATCAAGGAAGTCGCTGTTGAGCGAGAATGCATTGCAAATGGCATTATCAACTATACTCTTGCTACTTATTTATATATAATTATATTCTTTGTAATAAAATGTAAATATATCTATTTTTATATATAAATTTAAATATATGTGATATTGTACTTAATTATTATAAATGACAATGAGTCAATAATTTTATATATGAGTCAATTTTATATATCATCGTTTTTGATTCAATTACATCATTTCTAATGTTTCATGGGAGGAGTACTTCATTATCTCATAAAATACATTATATACACATTCTTGTACCTTATTTGAATCCAAAAAGTATTTGATAAAGAAGTTTGTAAGCTGTGATTTAACTCAGAGCTAGTTGGTTTGGTTTAAGGCTTAAAACTCTTTATTGAAGAATTTTTGAAATGCCTGTGTAGAAAAATACTTCTAGGCTTCTGAAAAACTGATCATATGAAAATATTTTCAGTAGTATTCATACAGAACTGAATTCTCGAGTTACTGGCAGTACTTTAAGCATCACCTCATCGGAGCTTTGCAAAGTTTCCAGAGTCTGTAAACTTGAATCAGCGCGAGTTTAACAAATTGTTGCGGGATCCGTCAATTAACATGAAATTGTTCACTTTGCTATTTACCTCCCTGAAATTCGGTCTGGCAGTTTCCTGAGTTCTCCTTCAAGCTCTCTTCCTCGGTGACGATAATATTCTCGATGTCCTTCATGGTGAGATGGTCTCTGAAGGCGTGGAACAGGACGTGTTTGAGCTCCTCCAGGGACATCTGTTGCATGTCAAACTGCGGAGTGGAAACACAAGAGGCCTGTTGTCAAATCTCAGCACGGCTGGGCTGTCAGAGCTTCTCTGTGGGGCAGTGCTCAGATCCTACAGTCATTTATTATGGGAGAATTTGCTACGACAGAACGTTTAGATAAGTGAAGCTAGAAGAGAGGTTCACTAGCCAGTTACTACATTAATCAAGTGTTTACTTGCTCAATCACACTCACTCTCTGGCTCAGTCAGTGGTGAACAATGAAAAGAAGCACAGCACATAAATTGATCATTGCACTGGACAATCTTTCGGACACAAATGAGATGTGAATCTACATCGATGTTGACATGTCCAATAGTTCCTCACATCTTTACTGTCCTGCAACCCAAAAATACATCAAATAAAATCCTTAACAGAAACACACTTCATCTAAGAGACTTCATTTCTGATGTCCAATTAGCAGTGCATCTCTGTCCTCATTGAACTGCAATGTCTGTAGTGACAGCACTGCGACCTGAAGCTGGGTGAAAGCTGAATAAAGGAGAAGACGAAAAAGAGGAGGCAGATTTGGGCTGGTTCAATAATTCAGAATCACTGAGAGAGACAGACTTGAACTTTTCCAATTTCACGGCAAACTCTGTGTCAAGGGTTTTCTCAGAAACCTTGAATGAGCTTTGGTGGTGGTGGGGATTTATCCTGTCTTGGCAGAGTCAATAAATTATTGAACTGTATGAGAAAATATGTATTGCATTCCTGTGTCCTTCTCCTTGATTCTATTCACTCAAACACATTTTTCCAGACTCTTGAAATCTTTGCAAGTGTTTTCATTGATGCTGTTCAAGCATATGTAATGTGTATCGTATAAATGCATTGATTTCATTACATATCTGCTTACTTTTTAACTAAACAAACCAAAAAAGATGGTCAAAATGTATGCACATTACTACTAGTAGTAAACCTTTATTTAACCAGGTTAAAAAGAAAAAACTAAGAATGCAGCAACATATATAATGAAAACAAAATATTTCTAAAGGATATATATATATATATATCTCATTTTAATAAAATATAAATTAAAAATTAAACAATAAATATTACAAATAAATTAAATATTCCCTTTAAGTATTATTTTCAGTAGTATTCATACAGAACTGAATTCTCGAGTTACTGGCAGTACTTTAAGCATCACCTCATCGGAGCTTTGCAAAGTTTCCAGAGTCTGTAAACTTGAATCAGCGCGAGTTTAACAAATTGTTGCGGGATCCGTCAATTAACATGAAATTGTTCACTTTGCTATTTACCTCCCTGAAATTCGGTCTGGCAGTTTCCTGAGTTCTCCTTCAAGCTCTCTTCCTCGGTGACGATAATATTCTCGATGTCCTTCATGGTGAGATGGTCTCTGAAGGCGTGGAACAGGACGTGTTTGAGCTCCTCCAGGGACATCTGTTGCATGTCAAACTGCGGAGTGGAAACACAAGAGGCCTGTTGTCAAATCTCAGCACGGCTGGGCTGTCAGAGCTTCTCTGTGGGGCAGTGCTCAGATCCTACAGTCATTTATTATGGGAGAATTTGCTACGACAGAACGTTTAGATAAGTGAAGCTAGAAGAGAGGTTCACTAGCCAGTTACTACATTAATCAAGTGTTTACTTGCTCAATCACACTCACTCTCTGGCTCAGTCAGTGGTGAACAATGAAAAGAAGCACAGCACATAAATTGATCATTGCACTGGACAATCTTTCGGACACAAATGAGATGTGAATCTACATCGATGTTGACATGTCCAATAGTTCCTCACATCTTTACTGTCCTGCAACCCAAAAATACATCAAATAAAATCCTTAACAGAAACACACTTCATCTAAGAGACTTCATTTCTGATGTCCAATTAGCAGTGCATCTCTGTCCTCATTGAACTGCAATGTCTGTAGTGACAGCACTGCGACCTGAAGCTGGGTGAAAGCTGAATAAAGGAGAAGACGAAAAAGAGGAGGCAGATTTGGGCTGGTTCAATAATTCAGAATCACTGAGAGAGACAGACTTGAACTTGTCCAATTTCCCGACAAGCTCTGTGTCAAGGGTCTTCTCAGAAGCCTTGAATGAGCTTTGGTGGTGGGGGTGTTATCCTGTCTTGGCAGAGTCAATAAATTATTGAACTGTATGAGAAAATATGTATTGCATTCCTGTGTCCTTCTCCTTGATTCTATTCACTCAAACACATTTTTCCAGACTCTTGAAATCTTTGCAAGTGTTTTCATTGATGCTGTTCAAGCATATGTAATGTGTATCGTATAAATGCATTGATTTCATTACATATCTGCTTACTTTTTAACTAAACAAACCAAAAAAGATGGTCAAAATGTATGCACATTACTACTAGTAGTAAACCTTTATTTAACCAGGTTAAAAAGAAAAAACTAAGAATGCAGCAACATATATAATGAAAACAAAATATTTCTAAAGGATATATATATATATATCTCATTTTAATAAAATATAAATTAAAAATTAAACAATAAATATTACAAATAAATTAAATATTCCCTTTAAGTATGCCGTTATAATAAAAAATGATTACATAAATGTACACAATTACATTGTTTAATTTACAATTTACTGAATTTCTAAATAACTATTCTTGCTGAAATTAAATTGGAAATATATATTGAATAAATAAATGCTTCCAATTTGAATACTAATATAAATAAGAAAATAAATATGAATACAATTTAAAATGTAAAATAAAAAAATATTTCCTATAAGAATGCAGTTGCAATCAAATTACTATATAAATGTACACAATTACATTAATTTACAATTTGCTGAATTTCTAAATTACCATCCTTGCTTAAATTAAATTGGAAATATATATCTAATAACATAAATATTTCTAATAAGTGTATACATAAATGTTATTTGATTTGCAATTTACCATTCTTCCTTAAATTAAATTGAAAATCTATAATATAATGAAATCATATTATACTACAATATAATGAAATTATGTTTCTTTCATCAGAATACACAGCAACCTTTGAATGGACATTCAAGAAGCTTTTCACACTCAGATGGTTATGGCATCTACTGGCAATAGTTAACTGGACCATGCTAACAGCCAAACCTTGACCTCTTAGCAAACATACAGTCCTTGTGCCCTTTAGAAGCTCCTGGGGATTCAGCGAAGATGCAGAACCAACAGTTATCTGATGTTATCGCAGAGGCTTTTCAGACAATGTCCCTTAAACAAAGCCATGCGTAAAGTCTCAATGAGACATTATCAGCTGGGATTGTCTCTTGTGAGGAGCGAGATGACAGCACTGAGTGTGTATCTAAGTTATTCAGTTATTCACACCCATTCAGACACATACTCTCATGGGATCCCTTCAACTCCAAATTCACTTCTTTTTCCAGCACTGACTATTCTCTCTCTCTGAAAGAAAACTATATGAAAGAGACCTGTTGATGTCTTGGTTATGAACTCTGTAATATCATAGCATTTCTTATATCAAACTGTGTTTTTCTCTCATTAGCTCAGCGTAAATGGCCCCATTCTCTACTGCCTAAATAAGCAGCTAAGAATCCGCTCATGGAAACTCATCAGCAACCTCAAACACTCTACATTTCGATCTATAAAAATGGTCAAAAATGATGGTGCAATAAAACAAGTAGGGATTGCAACCCTGTTGTGTTAACAAGTGATGTTGATGTAGTACCTCAAGGCATCAGTTCTAATGTTCTAGTTCTTCATATGACCAATGCCTGCATGGCATTAAGTGAGGCAATTTACCGCAAGTTGTTTCAAAGGTGTTGAAGCACTCTATCAGGATAATTGCACTTACTTAGAGTGTGCTTGAAAACAAAAAGTCTGAATTATGGTAACATAGCAGCATTTAATAAGATGATTTCAAAAGAATATTGTAGGAGTCCATTACCACCCACCACACAGAAACATCCATAAGCTGTGGGGAAGACTCAATAATAATAATAATAATAATAATAATAATAATAATAATTATTATTATTATTTCAGAATCCTTCTGAAATCATTCTAATATCCTGATTTTTTATAATTTATTTATTCTTTATTACTTATTCTTTATTTATTTTTTATATTTTTTGTAACATTATAAATCTAAGTCTACTGTCACTTTTGATCAATTTAATGTATCCATGCTGAATAAAATTATTTATTCTTTCTTATACACACACACACACACACCACAGAGATATATATATATATATATATTAGGTATTTATATTAATAATAGCTCCAACAAAAACATAAACATAAAGCAAGGAAATTAAATGATAAATTCAGGGGGGGAAATCACTCTTTTATACCAAAAACAATATTGTCACATGATACATTCCTTTTCTTTCACATTCAGTTTGACTTTATTTATGACATCAATAAAGGAACGCTCTTGTAGGAGGTCTGCCTTGTGTGAGTGAATGCTAATGTATGTATGTGTGTGTGTGTGTGTGTGTGTGTGTGTACTGGCTGTAATCCACGCAGTCTGTTTGATCTGACAGGCATTTGAGAGGCCTCTGATTATCACAGATTTACAACAAACGGTGTTGCTTATTTTGCAGTGGTGGCACTGAAAGTCTGTATTGATTCACATCTTTGACCATCAATCCTGAAGTACCGCTCAGCGTAGCAGGTGATTAACGTTTCAATTACTCATAGGCTCTCGTTTTAATGGCAGGTACATGATTAATGTGAGAAAGAAAATACCTCTGTGAAATGATTTGGGAGAGCTCTCATAAAGAAAGACAAAACAAACAAATTCATAATAATAAACTAATTCAGAGAGTTAAAATGCCTGTTCTACTGCCAAATTATTGTGATCATTTACACATTGCTCGTCAAACTTACACAGTTTGTATTCAATACATTTCGTAAATATAATATACTAAATCTGTTCCAAAACCTAGGGAACCGCCTCAGTCTACATAGGGAGCAACTCTGCATGTCATAGTATTCCCTATGAAAGATGAAATAAACCAGATGAAATAACATCTATTTAACTCAAAAGCATTATTTAACCGAAATGCATTAGTTTACACCAACAAAACAAATTTTTATGGATTAAATAAGGTACAAACAATTGCTGGGGACCACTTTGAGTTTGATATAACGTGACACTCAAGCATAAAAATGCATAGCACACACAAATATTGATTAAAATGATCCATTTTTCATTAGTCTGAAGTGTTTTTATTAAAACTTTTCAGTTTTAAATGAAATATAAGTTCATATACAATTAACGTTTCACTCGCTTCATTCACAATTGGTATTTTTCACTGAGTTCTGCATTCTGGGAAGGATCTATGCAATGCTGCCATAGAATTTGTATGATGATGATTTATTTATGATGAATTAAAATGCCATCGTATAGGCAATTGTGTCTTAATATTTCAAGTTCAAGTTCCCCTCCAAAACCTAGACCTGGTGTTAAAAGTGTGTCTGGTTTGTGGCCAGCTCTCATGTCACACGGCTAAGCGGATCTGCACACTGAGGGAGATGGGCCATGAAGAAATCTGTCAGAGGCTGATGTCTTTGGTTGACCCACTGAGCACGGGACGAGGGCGGTAAGTGTCGTGTTGAAGGTGTCCTGACACATTTGTCACAATGAAATAAGAGCTCGGCTCTTTTTCCTTCCCATTCCTTGTCTGTTAATGCTGATATGGAGCGCTAAGCTACACTGATGTGAGGAGAGAAGAGCGAACGACCATATCAGCTGACTCTTAGGGACGCAGAACAACACGATTTGATGTACTAAATACCATGGATTAGTTATTTGTTATGGTCAAATTAAAATTTTCAAATACTTTTATTAGTGCTGTCAATCTATTAAAATGAATGAAATAAATTTCCTGCAACACCTTTTGTATCAAATTCAATGCAAATAATAGCTTGTTGTCAATATTTACCATATTAGGATATTTTAAATACATTACTGTGGCAGCCAAGTAAGGTACAAAAAAGGCTATTTAAAAGTCAAAATATTGTTTTCTTTAAAATGAATAATAATAATTGTAATAATAATAATGATAATAAATTCATGTATATCTCTCTTTGGACTGACTGGACCCAAAAAAAACATGCTTTGCATTAATGAGGATGAACAATTCAAAGACATTATTGTAGCAGTAAAGCAATGACAAAAAGGCCCTTAAGCCGGTTAATCGGCCTTACTTAATCGGTTTTATTTACAATAACAACAACAACAACAATAATAATAATTATTATTATTATAGATTTCTTTCTTTGAACTGACTGTGGACTCAAGACACAATATACTGAAGATAATTCAAAAACATTATTGTGGTCCTTTAGAAGTAAAAATATTGTTTTGTTTTATTCACTATTATTATTATTATTACTACTACTACTCTTATTATTGAATTATTAATAACTACTATTATTATTAATATATGTCTGACTCTGGTCTGACAGTGGATGAAGGTAATGTGGATGAACACATTATTGTGGCAGAGGAGTAAAGCAATTACAAAAGGGCCATTTAGAAGTCAAAATATTGCTTTATTTACTACTATTATTACTATAATTAATAATAATAATAATAATAATTATTATTATATCTTTCTCTCTGGACAACATATTCACATTTAGGAGGTATTTCTGCCTGTACTTCAGCTCAAACTGTTTCCATTGACATTCCATTGTCAGTCAGACATGATTAAATGTGTTAATTTTAAAATAACTAACTGTATTAAACTAAAATGTTAATTTGACAGACCTATTTTTATCTGCTGTTTTTTCAGTGGCCCCTCAAAGTCACAGCTGAATCGAAGTAAACCGATCCTTAATCAAGACAAGATGATTCAGAATATCTCATACAGTCTGCCAATCGATACTATATCACTCCGTCAAGACATCAGCGGTGACCGTCTGTGGTGTCTTATCAGAGACTCCAACATGTTATTACTGCGCGCCAAAAAAGCATTGAAAAATCATTTGAGGAAGTGCAGTGATATGCCCCTACTAACTTGATCGATACCCTTGAAGTACACACACAAACACACACACATACACACACACACACACACACACACACACACAGACACAGACACACACACACA
>NW_015652998.1:1356513-1359066 GCF_001515625.1 Sinocyclocheilus rhinocerous | reverse complement strand
TATATATATATATATATATATATATATATATATATATGTGTGTATATTTAGTGTATAAACAGTTTTTTATTTTTTTTAAAGAAATTAAAACTTTTATTAAACAAGGAAGCAAATTGAACAAACGTGACAGTAAAACATTTATAATGTTACAAAAGTATAAATTATGTACTTTTAAACTTTCTATTAATCAAATAATCCTGGAAAAAAGTATCATGTTTCAACAAAGATATTAAGCAGTACAACTGTTTTCAAAATTAATAATAAGAAATTTTTCCTAAGCACAGCGTATTAGAATGATTTCTGATTGATCATGTGACGCTGAAGACTGGAGTAATGGCTGCTTAACTTAATACATATTCCTGCCAATAAATGTATTCCTTCCATCACACAAATAAATTACATTTTACAATATATTAAAATAGAAATAGTGCTTTTTAAATTGTAATAAGATTTCTCAATATTACTGTTTTACTGTATTTTTGATTACATATACAGTATGCAGCATTGGTGAACATAAAAGAGTATTTTCAAAAAATATTACCAACCCCAAACTTTTGTATATAGAAAAGACATCTATACATGTTAAAATTCTATAGAATCATAGAATACATCAGACATGTACTTGTAATGCAATACAACATAGGTAGACTACATAATTTAAAGGGGTCATATGATGCTGCTAAAAAGAACATTATTTTGTGTATTTGGTGTAATGAAATGTGTTTATGCGGGTGTCTTGTCAGAGACTCCAACATGTTATTACTGCGCGCCAAAAAAGCATTGAAAAATCATTTGAGGAAGTGCAGTGATATGCCCCTACTAACTTGATCGATACCCTTGAAGTACACACACAAACACACACACATACACACACACACACACACACACACACACACACACACACACACACACACACACACACACACACACACCTGTCTTCTGTGAAAAGGCACTAACAGCCTGTAATTCAGCTGCCCGTTCTGCAACTGTCACTTAGGGAAGTGTGAACTGAACAGATGGCATTTGGGCGTGAATGGTGTGTTTGGGAGCAGGGCGATTGTAACAGGAGGGTCTGGGGTATATCAGCCATCCATTACTTCGAATGAACTCATTTTCATTCAGCTCCACGCATCCTGGGCCAGTATTACCTCTACTTACTCTAACAGCAGCTATAGCAGATCAAGTACTTGCACTGCGACTTGGCTAAATACTGGTTTAAATTGCTCAGAGTCTATTGTGATCATGGCCAGTGGCCACACACACACGTTCAGTTTTGCATGTATGCATGCAGTACTCAGAATTCATAGCACAATCAAGCCGAAAACACTCGCACATACATAACCGACAAGGCTGATGAGCCGATTACGAGGTTTAAGACATAACCAATGCAGTGTCTCTGTCACAGTCTCCACATGTGTCATTTGACACAGTTAGGACCCATCTGCTTGTGGGTCTGATTGTTATCTCATCATGTTAATGACCGCCAGTGTGAGAGAAGCAATGCATCTGTCCTACTTTCATCCCCTTTCCATTAGCTGAAGTGTCCTAGAGGATAGAAGGCAATCAACAGGATAATTGCAGACCAGCAGCCATGAGAGAATTACAAGCAGAAAACAGGTGGCATTAACCTACGTACTTACACATTTCTCTTCTCAAAGAGCGGCGTCTTAACATGCAGCCATTTGCAGTGATAAAATGACCAGAAGTTTGTGATTTCTGGTGACACAGAGCAACCGTGAGCGTGTCCAGCAGTGCGAAAAAGTTGAGAAAAGTTTCGCTTTATGCAAATGAGCTGCGACTGCCAATGGTAGTGAAGACACAGGAGCACATGTTGTCGAATGAAGGCAAGATGGAGAAGGTAACTACTAGGAGAGATTTCTGCCCACATTTTATAATAATGTAATATTTCTTTCTGTACATAAATATCAATTTGGCCTCTTGAAATTTGATTTTCTGTGAGGCTTAATCTTGACTGGAGTAATGGCTGCTTAACTTAATACATATTCCTGCCAATAAATGTATTCCTTCCATCACACAAATAAATTACATTTTACAATATATTAAAATAGAAATAGTGCTTTTTAAATTGTAATAAGATTTCTCAATATTACTGTTTTACTGTATTTTTGATTACATATACAGTATGCAGCATTGGTGAACATAAAAGAGTATTTTCAAAAAATATTACCAACCCCAAACTTTTGTATATAGAAAAGACATCTATACATGTTAAAATTCTATAGAATCATAGAATACATCAGACATGTACTTGTAATGCAATACAACATAGGTAGACTACATAATTTAAAGGGGTCATATGATGCTGCTAAAAAGAACATTATTTTGTGTATTTGGTGTAATGAAATGTGTTTATGCGGTTTAAGGTTAAAAAAACACATTATTTTCCACATACTGTACATTATTGTTTCTCCTCTATGCCCCGCCTTTCTGAAATGCGTCGATTTTTACAAAGCTCATCGATCTGAAAAAGCGAGGTGTGCTGTGATTGGCCAACTATACAGTGCCTAGTGATTGGACGAATACCTCAAGCGT
>NW_015652998.1:1350672-1356436 GCF_001515625.1 Sinocyclocheilus rhinocerous | reverse complement strand
AGCCACACCTACCTAAAACGGCTCGTTCTAACACGCCCCCACATACCTACGTCACTATTTGGGCGGCGTTATGCAACTCTTCCCAGATAGTGACGTAGGTATGTGGGGTGTGTTAGAACGAGCCGTTTTAGGTAGGCGTGGTTGACTCTTAACTTTTATAAAGAATATCTCTTTGGATTTGAGACTTTAGTCTTTGCAACTTTACAGATCTTCTTTATGCACCAAGAGCTTGTAACACTCCAAAGAGAAAGGAAAAATTGAAATCGCATCATATGACCCCTTTAATGTATCAGCTACATAATGTAATGCATCACCATCTCTGGTGTCGCTGCAGTAGAGACAATTTGAATCAATAGTAAACCAATAGAGAAATATACACATGAATTATACATCACATAGAGATAGAATATGCTGTTAGTGATACTGGTTAATGCTGACTTTGTTTGTCTCAAATCATTTCCGCTGTCAAAACAGGGCTGTTGGCAGCAACACTACACACACTTCCCAGGTTTGTGTTCCTCAGGGTGGGGAAAACAAGCTAGTTTATGCCTATGCGTTTCTAATAATCCATGACTACCTGTAGCTCTTGGCTCCACTCTGACGTCCCCATTGACAATCTTGTTAAGAACATTTTTAAACGCCCCCACTAATACAATGCTCAGTCTTTCATGTTACACAAAGGGCCTCGAGGTTCTTGGGATGAAAAATGTCCTAGTCAGCACAGCATGCAAATCCAAACTGAGATGACACTCTTATGAGGACACACACAACTTCTTTGTGCTGACAGATAAGAGCTAACTTTCTTCTGACTGGTTTATGACTTCATGTCTGCACAGATTTAAAAATCAACAGCTTTTTGGGCTTGATCTCGTTCCAATGCACCATATGTCACACTTTACATAGAAACCACCACTACCAGACCTCAATGTCAAAGACATGGTGTGTTAATATTATAAGAGTGGTTTTATGACACAAACGTGTATTGTATTTGACAGGAACCTTACAGATAATGTCAACAAAGATGCGCTTGACCTTCAAAAAAGACCTTGGGAAAAATCATAAGGTAAAAGTAGAATTGTTGTACTGTATAGAAATGTTTGTATTAGAATACAATTAATTAAAATAATTTTAATAAATTTTTTAAATTAATTTTATTTTTTTGTATCAATATTTGTAATGAAACATTTCAAGTAAGATTTTTAAAAAATGTTTTTGTAAGAAGTCTCTTCTGTGCACCAAGGCTGACTTTATTTGATTAAAGATACAGTTAAAACAGTAATACTGTGAAATATTTTTACAAAAAAAAAAAAAACTGTTTTCTATTTTAATACATTTTAAAATGTAATTTATTCCTATGATGGCAAAGCTGTATTTTCAGCATCATTACTCCAGTCTTCAGTGTCACATGATCCTTCAGAAATCATTCTAATATGCTGATTTGATGCTCAAGAAACATTTCTTGTTATTATCAATGTTGAAAACATTTTTTTTCAGTGTTTTTTGATAAACAGGAAGTTCAAAAGAACAGAATTTATTTGATTTTTTAAGTCTGTCACTTTTGATCAATTTAATGCATACTTGCTGAATAAAAGTATTAATTTCTTTTTTTAATTCTTACCCCAAGCTTTTGAACAATAGCATATGTTAAACCACATATTCTGTGCAAGAAAATTGTAGGATTTCTAGTGGAAAACTATGAAATGATCCCAATAACAGTTGCTCTGTCAAAACACAAAATTTCCCAGGAGGTTTTGTCATTGTGCCATTATTAGACTTGTATTGGCCTCATAATAACATCAGAGAGGCAGAGGGTGTTTGGTATGCTGGTGTGATGATGTTACATGGATTACTGTTGCAGTTATGAGTCACTGTGTCCCACTAAAGGTGTGTTGAGATGAGCATTTAAATCACCTTCGAGACAACCAGTGTCTGTGACCTTGCTGTTCCTCACGCCTAAACACACCGCTTGGCCTCCTCTATGAGCGAAAGACGCTACACATAAACATGCAAATATAAACTCAAGACAGGAAGTCAGCTATTTTTTCGGACTAAATTCTTATTCAATAAAAGCAGAGATGAAGACCTAACAAGAAAGAGAGAGTAAAAACTCTGTCCAAATGATGACTAATTCAGATCTATACTTCCCTTTTAAGTGGCAAATCTTTCAAATAACATGCTTTCCTCGACGCTCAAAGAAATCTCTTGGAAGTGAAACTGGGTTTTCCTCACTATATGAACGAATGTTCACTTTGAAAAGGGCAGATCTGCCTGCTCACTTTGAAGTCCACAGTCTGAGAAGAATCACATTTGACAGTTGTCATGGGAAGGAAGAAGCTGGTAGAGAGGGCAAAGTGTGACCCGTAATCTTATCCAGAATACAAATGCACACCCAAACAATGAGAAAGAGAAGAGAACATTGAGATATAGAAATTATATGGATGCTTTTCATACCTGCCAGAATATGCTGTCTATAGTACTTCCTAGGAAGCCCTCTCTGGTTTCAGAAGAAACAAGTTTAGGTCCCAATATTGTCATAAATTCATCAAAGTCCACCTGTCCATCACCTGCATCAGAAAGAAAACATCTGGATTAGAATCAGAAAGAATTTTAAAAAAGAGCTTCAATAAGTTAAAGTAAAACAAATTAGAGATCTTAGGCATGATACTGTATTGGTACCATGTTGGTTATTAGTTGAAATGAGAGATTTTTTTATCATATTCGTCCATATTGAATTTAATTGTGCATTCTCATTTCTTATTTTTACATTTGGATTACTTTTGCTGTCATATAATGGACACTTACAAGAATAGTTCACCCAAAAATGATTTTTTTTTTCTGTGATGTTTTTATCAGCTGTTTGGACTCTCATTCTGACGGCACCCATTCACCGCATTGGCTCCATTGGTGAGCAAGTGATGTGATGCGAAATTTCTCCAAATCTGTTTCGATGAAGAAACAAACTAATCTACATCTTAGATGGCCCGAGGGTCAGCAAATTTTCATTTTGGGTGAACTATTCTTTTAAGTTAATCTTTAAAAAGCAACACATTTTAAAACAATCAGCTAATTATAACAATTAAATATATTCTGACTGGTTGAAAATTTGTCACGTTGCACAGAGGTTTTCACTGCTTGTCACTGGAAGCTTTTTACCTTGCACCTGCCACCTGATCAGAACAGCTTATTAAAGTTCTTAAAATCAGTTAAAGAATAGAACAGAACAGAATAGAATTATTAATTGCCCTTCAGGGATCAGTAATCTACATCCACCTAAGTCTCAGATACTATTTTGATTTAATAAGATCTGCACTGCTTTGCTGATTGCTTTATTATGCGTTTTTTTTTACTGGTCAGCTAAATGAAACTAAGTAATAAGATACAGATCTGAAATATTTAAATTGACTTGATCTAACCATTACATCTGAAACTGACAATGATATTTTTTTCACATTTCATTCACCATTGGTTTCCTGTGCAGTTTAATTCAATAAAGCAAATATCATGCGCCAGGCAAATTAAAATTCAGATCAGCTTGCAGCTGGTAATACCTTTTAATAAATATTTACAATTACAATTATTACAATTTAAAGTTAAACTGAATCTTATTGTCTCCTAAGGTGCATGCTCCTGACCTTACACTTGCACATCTTTTTAAAAAACAGAAAATATTATGGCATGTGAACATTATAATTATGGCCTGCATAACAGCTATCAATCTTTCTCTTTCAAAAAAAAATTTTTTTTTGTTTAAAGTTTGTTAAAAAAATCTCAGATCAGCTTGCAGCTGGTAATACCTTTTAATAAATATTTACAATTACAATTATTACAATTTAAAGTTAAACTGAATCTTATTGTCTCCTAAGGTGCATGCTCCTGACCTTACACTTGCACATCTTTTTAAAAAACAGAAAATATTATGGCATGTGAACATTATTATTATGGCCTGCATAACAGCTATCAATCTTTCTCTTTCAAAAAAAAATTTTTTTTGTTTAAAGTTTGTTAAAAAAATTACTGGTCTGAGATGTATGAAAGGCAACACCAGCTGAGAGCGACAGTGGAATTTAAAGTGATAAGTCAGAGAGAGCTGTTACCACGCTAATGTTCCCACTGTGCTGCAAAACCTCGTCTTCACTCTACCGCTGAATCTTAAAATATTTATTAATGAAATACAGTAAAGTGGTGCATTCGTATCTGCATTCGGTACCAAGGTTATGGGCAGCACTAAAGAAGACCTTTATGATTAAGAGTCAAAAGCTTGAGATGTAGCTCAACTAGTCATTTATAACTATGCTTAGAACCGAAGTTTTTGAGGTAAAATATATTTTGAAATAACATTTTATTTTGCTGTATCTTAGAATGGATGTAACAACACTGATCTTAAACTAACAAAATTCATATTATGAGGTGTAAAAGATCTTCCTAGACCCACAGTGTGAGTTTCATTCAACATCTGTAACTGCCCTACTTGCACAAAATGTGCGGATCAAGAAGAGCTACAACCTTCCAGGCAGATTGATGAACTAAATCAATGCATGTTCTCAAACCGTTCAGTCAACAGTGACCTGACCTTGAGGGATCCTTGGAGCCGGACACGCACACACACACACACACACACACACACACACACACAGAATAAGATGCCGGTTTTTTAGAATTCACCTCGCTTGCTGGTGTATTTACAGCCTCCCTGAGCTGGATAAATTGTTCAATTCTATGATCGCTGTAGCATGAACTGTTCAGAATATCATATGTCCAGTGCAAGGATCGGAAGGGGTCTGTGACAGATTGTAAAGCTGTTTTCACAGATGATTAGAAGACAGACATTTCTTTTTGTTTGTGTGAAAGGTGCTATCTCAGAATGAACCTGAGATTAAGGGAGATGTAGAAAGAGACTGACTAACCGTCCATGTCCAGTCTTTGCATGATAATAGCCAGCTCCACCTCACTGGGCATGTACCCCAGAGAGCGCATGGCTATACCCAGCTCCTGCTTCGAGATGAATCCGTTCCCATCCCTATCTAGAACTCGGAATGCCTCTCGAATCTCTGCAGAGAGAAACAGAGAAACGAGACAAAATAGAAATGCAGAACAGTCAGCAAACACAAACAACTCAATTAGCATTCATAATTCAAGTGGAATGTGCATGTCATCGGTGAGCATTAGACGGTATGTATTATATAATGCTTGCTTTTCTCACCAGTAACACAGTGTGCTATCACACAAACAGCAGAAATACTAAATGCAGCTCATTCTGTTTTCAAAGCCGTGTATTTAGTGTGCTGTGACTGAACGGTTATCCACGTTTTCAAAGGGCATCAGTGCCGGTTTTTTAATTAACTCGGGTTAAACAACCCACACCAAGTCGCAAGTACCAACGATAAAAATAACACTTGTAGCTTGTATCTTTTCTGAGGTGTATTACACTTTTTTTGCTGTCTTAAAGACCCACCTTGGTGTTATTCTGAGATAAAGAGGCAGAGGTGCTGTGCGCCTTGTAATATGCTGAACTGAGCGCTTCCTGCATTTCACAAAGCCTGTATGTTTTTTGCATTCCTTTAAATAAAATATCTTTAACCCTCATATTCTGTTTGGCTTCGAAAAGACCTCAATGGCCTTTTATTAATAGCTCATAACATACTTAACCTTCAAGTGTCAGGTTGATACTTTAGATATTTCAAGACATTTCTTAATCTTGTGAAAACTTGATTTCACATAATTCACATGATTATAATATAATGGGCACCCTGGAAAAAAAAAAAAA
>NW_015652998.1:1337871-1349105 GCF_001515625.1 Sinocyclocheilus rhinocerous | reverse complement strand
TTTTTTTTTTTGCTGGGGTCAAATTGAAATAAATAAAATTACACTATAATAAGGGTGTGTTCACACCTGTAGTTCAGTTCCCCTGGTTTATTTGGTGCAGACCAAAAAATGAAATTGCATAAGGATAAGGCCAAAACCTAATTTGACCACTTTTATGACATATGTTTTGCAATGGAACTTACCTAACATCCAAAGCAATGCTGTGTGCTGGGCTAAATGCGCTTATTGTATGTGCATATGGTGGTATTTTTACTGGATGAGAACTCATGATGTTATAAAATGTGTAAAAGTTGCACATACAATGCACAGCATTCATATTTCAGTTGAATCACACCAGAGCTGACAAAGTGGGTCTTGGTGCACTTGTTTGGTGCACACCAAGGTTCAGTTGGCAGTGTTCACACTTATTCAAATGAACTGCACTACAAGAGCAATCGCACCAGAGTTCATTTTAATTGAACCAAACCTGCCAAGTGTGAACACACCCTAAATAACAATGACACATCTGAAAGTACATAATAAAAAAGGGGATTCAAGGAAAGGAGTTAGTAATAGGTTAATTAATTTTTTAAAATTGGTATTGGTATTGGTATTGGCTCTGGGTCCCCAAGCATAAAAGAACAAAAAGTCAGTCTCATTAGAACATGTGGATTAATTCTTCTGCCATTAGCAAAACCTAACCCTCTCTACATGCCCCGTTTCCTAGAAGCCTCTTTGTCTTGACTAAATGACATTTTAGCTTCTTTTTATGCCTTAAATGTGACTTTTTACCAGATTTAGACAAATGTCCAAAGGCTCATTACAAGGCAACTAGATTTCATTCAATATGAGTTAATTAAATTGATAAGTGATTCAGACAATGGCTCATTATTTAACATGGTCCTCTTTATCTCCCTCAAGTGTTTTTCTTTCTGCAAAGACAGACCTCATCTGAACTGCTACTCTCACCTTCTATCCCTCATTTCATGAATATGCAATCATTGATCTTCCCACTGTGGCCAGCCCTCAGTTCCTGGTCTGTCAAAACAATCATTTTCAAAGGAGGTGCTGCAAAACTTTAATTCCATCTGAGAGTTTCACAGTTCAAACATCTCTTCAAATCAACCACTGTATTCACAACACCCTCTAATCCACCAGTCAGACCATCGATTTTCTTCTTGTGTGCCCTAAGGCACTGCCTTTACACATGACCGGCAAGACATTCCAGATGAGGAAAGTGAGATTTCCAGTTGCAGTGGACTGTAGTGGGGCAGTATCTAATGGGTTTATAATGTTTATCACACTGACGGCATAAGAGAATAAACCCTGGGGTTCTTTTGGTTGCTGTTATTAAGTTCTACTGAATGACCATGTTAAAAACAGTGAGGAGGAAGAAGTTTACCAAAAAAAGAAAAAAGAAAAATTTCATTATGTAGTCAACTTCTTGTTGTTACAAACCAAATTGCGGTTATTTTTCTGTGCAATACAGATGAAGAAATGTTAAATCCTTTTCCATAAAAACAGCAGTTCATAGCATAGTTCATAGAACAAATGTATGATCATTTACATTGACATTCAGATTCAAAACATGCATAATGCCTTGTGCCAGATGATATGACATAACTGTTTCCAAAACCACATTTGGTTCTTGGATGTGTCATAACCAAAATTCTTGCTTAAATATGCAGAATGGAAAATGGGATTTGAGAGAGAATTACGTTTTTACACAGAGGTTTATAGGTTTTTGTTTATTTAAGGAAACTTGACAAACGTGGTCAATATGAACATTATATGGAAAGATTTCTATGAAGAATCTTCAAAAAAATGTTTATATGTTTAAAAACAAATAACAGCAGGTTTGGAATTATATTAAATTAAAATAAAATTGAATTAATCTGCATTTTCATTTCTGGGGCAATACTTCAAATATAAGCATATATTCTTTAAAATGACATACATTTACACTGAGACAAATGGCAGCCATCCAAACAAAACACACACATTCTCACTCACCGCCAAGCTCTTCTGTGGAGATGTTGGCGAGCTGTTCTTCACTGGTTTCAGGCAGAGAGATGCTCAGGTAGTTGTCTGTGTAGAGCAGCCCTGCTCTCACATGGTGAAAAGGCATCTTCACCCTTCAAAGGAACAACAAACAACTGAAATGAATCGATAAACACGTAACCACTGTGCCTGCAGCCTCACCGAAGACTCCAAAAGTGAGTAATGATCTCATGTCTGTTGCTGAAAGAAAGTGACTAGACCTAGAAAGAAGGATGGAGCACAAGCAAACAGGTCTTCAGTGTACAATACACCGCTGTGTGAAAGATGCATAACTTTACAACTGTTATTGTGTTCAATCAAGTATATTTTGTAAGGATACCATTCAAATACGTGCATAAACGCCCACATATACACACACAGATTGCAAATCCATAACAGGACATACGACATACACACCCACCCATCTTGCTTCTGTTGGTCATATGGGACCGCAAGAGACTGTCAGGGTTGGAATAAATGTACCTCATTCACTCACCACAAATACATATACAGCTCATGTGTCCAGAATGCTACTTGGGCCAAAGAAAAGAGATGTTCACTGGAGCAGCTTTCAGATTTAAATTTCTCTTTCTGTCACTACGGTCAAGACTCTAGTGAAAGGGCTTGAGCGATTTCTCCAGATTCAATAGGGATTTAACAAATACTTGAAACTCATAAATAAATAGAAAGTTTCATGATTTTAGAACTATATACACACATGCACACACAAACACACAGAATTTCGTTATATTATTATTATTATTATTTTATATTATTTATACAGTAAGTCACTTATGCTCACCAAGGCTGCATCTGTTTGATCAAAAATGCAGTAAAACAATAATATTGTGAAATATTACTACAATTTGAAATAAATGTCATCTATTCCTGTGATGGCAAAGCTGAATTTTCAGCATTATTACTCCAGTCTTCAGTGTCACATGCTTCAGAAATTATTCTAATATGCTGATTTGCTGCTCAATTATTATTGGTGCTCAGTTATTAATAGTGGTTCTTATAATTATCGATGTTAAAAACTGAGTTTTTGCTGCTTGATGTTTTGTAGTAACATTTTTTGATGAATTCTGTGATGAACAGAAAGTTCAAAAGAACAGCATTTATTTTAAATAGAATCATTTGTAATGTTTTTATTGTCATTTTTGATGCATATTTGCTGAATAAAAGCAATTATTTCTATTAAAAACAAACAACTGTTTTCAACATTGATTTCTGAAGGATCATGTGACACTGAAGACTGGAGTAATGATGCTGAAAATTCAGCTTCGCATCACAGAAATAAATTACATTTTAAAATGTACAATACAATTACAATAGAAACCAGTTATTTTAAATTGTAATACTATTTCACAATATTAGTGTTTTACTGTATTTTGAGCACATAAATGCAGCCTTAGTGAGCATAAGAGACTTAATTAAAAACATTTAAAAAATCGTAATGTTTCCAAACTTTTGACAAGTACTGTATATATTTTGATTATAAAAACTGTTGAGTCCTGATTTACATCAATATTTATATAAATATTTTTTTCACTTCAAATATTATGTTCATTATTTTTAATGAATACATTTGTACTAAATTAAATTTTATGGTCTTTAAATACATGGACTCCAATGTGAATGTGTGTCTGAGGGCTCATTCTTTCAAGCCATTGATTTTTCCCCGCTGTGAGCACAACAGGGCTTTTATTTAGTAAAACACTGACAGTGTAAAGGTAGATAAGTTGCTGTATAATAGTAGTGACAGTAGTGAAGTATTTTTACTCTGCTGTAAAAGTACTTTTCAGATGTCTGTACTTTATCAGTGTTTTTCTTTAGAAAACTTTACTTCACAACATTCCAATGCATAATATTGTACTTTTTACTGCACTACGTTTCATATTAACTATAATTTAATACTTAATTACATGAGAAATCTATTACTTTCTTACTTTTACTCAAGTAAAAGTAATTCAAAGATTTACTTGAGTACAAGAAAGTACTAAATTTTTAATGTTCTTAAGTATTAAAGGTAAAACAAACAACAACTTTTATTAATGAAATGAAGTGCAGTAAAAAGTATGACATTATGCTTTGGAATGTAGTGAAGTAAAGTTTTCCAAAGAAAAACACTGATAAACTACAGATACTTTTTAAATTTACTTGAGT
The DNA here is from genome assembly GCF_001515625.1 of Sinocyclocheilus rhinocerous. Lineage (NCBI taxonomy): Eukaryota > Metazoa > Chordata > Actinopteri > Cypriniformes > Cyprinidae > Sinocyclocheilus > Sinocyclocheilus rhinocerous. The sequence goes on along the minus strand of NW_015652998.1, from coordinate 1,344,920 downwards.
AAAGTAAAAATACTTCACTACTGTCCGCCTCTGTGTATAATGTAGTGGCATAATTGTTTATGGATTGAAACTGTGGAGATGTTTCTAGCAGCCTGCCAAAAGATTTTCTGCAGGATTTAGGTTTTTGTTTTGTTTTGTTTTTTCCCCCATTTTTTTTTTTATTGATTTAAAACACACAAAGAATATAAACAATGACACAAAGCAAAGATACAATTGCTTAAAGATGTCAATTACAATAATTAATTACAAAAGAAAAAAACACTAACAAACAAAACACAGTCAGAATAAAAAGTCTGTTATTCAAGCTGTTTATGACATTTGTAATAAAACCATAAGAAAACAAGTCTTAATCTTTACCTGTCAGGCCCAACTGTCCTAATTAGGACTGGGTGAAGAATTACTCTCTTTAATATACTGAAAGAGCGGACCCCACAACTTCCAAAACTTATTTGAACACTTCTTGAGTGAGAATCGTACCTTTTCTAACTTAATAAAATAAAGAACTTCTGCTTGCCAATGAGAATATTGTGTATAATTATAATTATAATATAATTTTATTGTGCAAATTGGAGTGAAAAAAAAAACTATTCAAAAGAGTATCATTAGGTAGGAGAGGAAAATATGGAAATGCAGCCCGAGCAAAACTTGTAAGTATCTGAAAAAATGATGCTTCGGAAGTGAAAATGTGTCCCTAAGCTGTTGAAAAGCAAACGTGCCATCAATATATAAATCATGAAATGTATTAATGCCACAACTAGACCAAAATAAAAAAGCACCGTCCAACAGAGAGGGAGAAAAAACATAGTTAGCGGCTATCGGAGTATGGATTGAGTACGACTGTAATCCAAAGAAGCACTTAAATTTTGCCCAAATCTTAAGAGTGATCTCAACTATCAAATTCTTAGCGAAAGGTGAGAAGATAGAATAGATGTCAATTACAATAATTAATTACAAAAGAAAAAAACACTAACAAACAAAACACAGTCAGAATAAAAAGTCTGTTATTCAAGCTGTTTATGACATTTGTAATAAAACCATAAGAAAACAAGTCTTAATCTTTACCTGTCAGGCCCAACTGTCCTAATTAGGACTGGGTGAAGAATTACTCTCTTTAATATACTGAAAGAGCGGACCCCACAACTTCCAAAACTTATTTGAACACTTCTTGAGTGAGAATCGTACCTTTTCTAACTTAATAAAATAAAGAACATCTGCTTGCCAATGAGAATATTGTGTATAATTATAATTATAATATAATTTTATTGTGCAAATTGGAGTGAAAAAAAAAACTATTCAAAAGAGTATCATTAGGTAGGAGAGGAAAATATGGAAATGCAGCCCGAGCAAAACTTGTAAGTATCTGAAAAAATGATGCTTCGGAAGTGAAAATGTGTCCCTAAGCTGTTGAAAAGCAAACGTGCCATCAATATATAAATCATGAAATGTATTAATGCCACAACTAGACCAAAATAAAAAAGCACTGTCCAACAGAGAGGGAGAAAAAACATAGTTAGCGGCTATCGGAGTATGGATTGAGTACGACTGTAATCCAAAGCAGCACTTAAATTTTGCCCAAATCTTAAGAGTGATCTCAACTATCAAATTCTTAGCGAAAGGTGAGGAAGAAGATAGAATGGGAGAAAAGCATTCAGTGAGCTGGGCTTAGTAGAATTAGCTTCCATCATAAGCCAAGAGGGAAGAGACTCTAAATTCTTATTTTGGAATTTTAAAATTCTAATATTGCTGGCCCAATAATAGAACCTCGGTTAGGTAATGCCAGATTTATCTTTTTATTCCAGATAAAGTCCAGAATCTTGGAGTCTAAATCTACAAAAAAATTCTGGGGGAGAAAGATGGGAATGCATTGAAACAAATATAAAAATCGTGGGACAACAAACATCTTCGAAACATCAATACGAGCAGCTAAAGAGCTAAAGAGATTCAAAAGTGACCATCGTTCAAAATCCTCCCTAGTTCGGAACAACAAAGGAGTCCAATTTGCTTTAAACAGATCTGCATATTTATGTGTAACATGAATTCCAAGATATGTAAAACTAAATGAAGCTATTTTAAAGGGTAAGCTACTTAGAGGAAAATTCTTTGCTAATGCATTGATGGGAAACATTACACTTTTAGATAAGTTCAGTTTATAACCAGAAATTTGACCAAATGATTGAAGAGTGGCCAGGGCAGCAGGGACGGAAACAGATAAATTAGAAACATAAAAAAGTAAATCATCTGCATATAAAGAAACTTTTAAATCAACATGATTCCTAACTATGCAAGTAATGGCATAGTTAGGTCGGAGGGCGATAGTAAGGGTTCAATGGCTACTGCAAATAAAAGAGGGCTTAAGGGACATCCTTGTCTTGTAGAGCGATATATTCGAAAATAATCAGATTGAATGTCGTTTGTCCTTACTGCAGCCAGTGGGGAAGAGTAAAGCAACTTAATCCATGAAATAAATTTCTTTCCCAAACCAAATTTATAGGTTTTTGTTTTCTTACGGTTTTGAATTACTGTCAGGGCATCAATGCTTGAATGTGTCTTAGTGTCTGGTCTGTTTTACTCATTTTAGGCCCTGATGCTGTTAAAATGTTGCACTAACCTGAGAGAGTTTTCGCAAATCTGTAGACACATCAAAAATACCTCACAACTATAAAGCTTTTCCAAAGTTTCCAAAGTTATAATGAGGAATCCTTGATTTATTCTACTCTGAGAGACTCAGAGCATCTGTTGAGAGAGTTTCATGTGAATTAAGGGAAAATTATGAGAAGGTGACAGGGAGCGAAGCAGCTAATTTGTGGTGATGCTCACCAAGGATGAACCCTAGCTGTACAATAGGGCTCTGTGCTACTGTAATTACCATAGATATTAACAGAGGCTTTAGCTGAAGGCAGCTTTGGGTGGAGTTTGATTGATACAGGGCTCAGCTAAGGGCAGCTACACATGAATATTTTAAAGAACCATAGATGAGTCAATTGGTTTACTTTTGAAACTTGACCTGTGTGCCGGATGTACATACACTATAAAATTAAAAAGTTTGGGATCAGTAATGCTGACAGTAACAGCACTAACATTGTTGCTATATATATATATATAGCAACAATGTTAGTGCTCATCAAAAAACCTGAAAAATGTTAAGTAGCACAACTGTTTTCAACATTAATAATAAGATATGTTTGAACATTTGAAAATATTTTAAAATATATTAACTTTTGAATATTTTGTAAATGTAGCTTTGCCATCACAGGAATTAATTCAAATTTTAAAAGTTATTTCATATATAAATTGATCCATTTGTGCTTTTTGTATAATAAAAATTATACAAATCATTAAGAAGTATACAAGTGAGTGCGGATACCGCTTTTTTCATTTTAAAATATATTAAATAGAAAACTGTTATTTTTAATTACAATAATATTTCACAATATTACTGTTTTACTGTCATTTTGATCAAACAAATGCAGCCATGGTGAGTATAAGAGCAAAAACATTTTTCAAAAACATTAAAAAAAATCTTTTGAATGGTACTGTACATGAAGCTCATTAAATGCACAGTGGAAGAAAATTGTATAATTTAACACAATGCATTTAAAAAAGCCAACATAGGGTCATTTGGAACATTTCAAACAGTTACATTTCTTGGCATTTACTTGCTAAAAGACATGCAAATTACAAATAACCAAGGCCAAATTGTACTGTATGTTGTTGCTTTGGTAACGGATTCTGAAGTACATTATACTGAGGTTGCCAGAGTAACCTTGACAAACATTCTGTTCCAAAGCCTGTACATCCTAATCTGGCACATATCTAATTCACAGGCAGTGCGCGAAAGCTGATATGAATAGATATTGAGCGAAATTGCCGACACATTAAACCCTTAGTGCAGCAGGGAGCGTTTATTTAATAGTTGAAAAAAGAAATGAGATAGAGAAAGAGCGAGGGACTGAAAGGAAGTGACATTCACTGTTGGCATGATAAATAACATATGATGCTATATTAATGGATTCTTCCCAGACATCTTTTAGCCGGTCTGATTCATGGGATCTCATGGGACCAACACATCGGCCGGTACCGGAAAAGGTGTGAGGTTTTCACATGTCGTGAGTAGCAGCTGCTATCTTGGCTTTTTGGTTTTGCACATCTGCTCCTGGCTCTGATCCAGGACACCTTAAGAGGGTTCACTAGCATTTGGGTTACAGACACCGCACCTACATGTTAGCCAGTTCATTAAATGACCGCAAAACAGAAACACATGGGACAGTGATGATAATGAGCCACAACAACATGAATGCACCTTCACAAGGTCAAATGTTGTACTCGTCCTCAAAGCAAAGAGATTCAGCCTAACAAAGGGTACCAAATAGGACATCTCTCAGGGAGTCAAAATCACCAAATGGCATCTAAGACACAATTATATGACCTTCACAAGGTGACTGAGAATGCAGGCCGAAGCTGAAATTCAAATATGAAATGTTTAGTCCACAGAAAAATGCCAGACTTAAAATGTTAATCCTATGAATAGTCTTTAAAAAGATGAGGAAAGAGACAGAGAAGCAAAAGATCTGACATTGTGAATGAAGTTGCATGAGAGAAATGTCAAAGCTGCTCCAGGGACCTTTTGCATGCTGTGAAGCACTTAACACTGAACGTTCATAACAGTCACATCAAAAATACAGTACAACCCTTCTGCCATGGTTTAAATATCACCTTTTCTCAACATAAAACATGCATGTGAAGTTAAGGGCTGAAATACCAGCTTCAAGAAATAATGAAGATAAACTAAAGCAAACCAAGAAGCATGTAAACTATCTTTAGAATGACAATTGCATTATAAGTTCCTGATTATGGCACATCATGTACTGTTAAAAAGTGAAAATGTGCAATTGTAACCTTTAAATGTTAGCTCTTTCTATCATGGTCAGTCCATTAAAAATAACATCCGTTAATGAAACCGAATGTAGTCTGGTTGATTTAGTCATATAAAATATGTTTGCTCTGAATAATTCACTAAATAATTTATGTTACCGCATGAAGAATATTTATACTTGACAAAGCATTTAAAAAAAAAAGAAGAGAATTGTACTTTTCAAATAAATAAATAAATAAACTGAGTTGATCCAGTGTCCAACTCAGAAAAAAAATTCAATATTATTGCAATATTATCAACTCAATCAAAATCCTTCAACAGATGTCAAATATTACAGCTCAAAAAGCTACAGGTTTGTTTATTATTGCTTGTTTGGTCTCTATGAAATCTAAAAAAAAACAAACAAAAAAAACAAGCAGCAGTCCTGACACTCAATTATGATTCAAAGACACCAGAGATGAACAGAGCTTTCACACAGTGCCAGTTCACCATCTGCCCAGAAAACTTGATTTACCTCAATACCAAAACTGCCTCTGATTAAGAACAAAATAAAGGGGTGTTTCGCACCCGGTTTCATTCATTAAATGCATTTTACTAGTCTTCCACTCTGTTAACCTATGAACAACATGCAGTGAACGCAAGACGCCTCGCTGTTACCTCCACGGATCGCACTCAGCGGGCATCCCAAGCGAATCTTCTGGGTGACTCTGCACGCACAGCTCCTTTTCTTCTCCGTTAGTTGTACACGGACCGGACACATCCACAGTGCGCAAAGGCAATTCTAAACCATACTTTTCCGGACCCATTTAGAAGAAAATATCTAAAGGCATTTTACGCTGACGTCCCAGCAAAACTCGAGCGAAATCCCTGCCGCTTGCGTTTCCACGGACAGCACAGACGAACAGCTTGGAGTGCGGACTTGTAGCCTACCGTCCCCTCGCCCCTGGAGACTGGAGTGACAAGCCATAACTCACACGGGCCATACATCACTAGTCCTTCAAATATTACCTTGCTCTTACTGTGAATTAACACCCCGAGCCACCAATACTATTTAAACACATTTAGCATCGCTGTAAACATTTTGTCAAAATTTAAAAGTAGCTAAAATTGCAGTTTAATTAGATTAGGTTTAATCTGCAAGCCTATGTATAATGTATTGATATCGCAAAATCAACCCTAACTCCTGAACGACTTTACTGAACTTTAATTAAACTTACTGAACATCCTGGTTATTATATGACTACTGGAGTGACAAGCCATAACTCACACGGGCCATACATCACTAGTCCTTCAAATATTACCTTGCTCTTACTGTGAATTAACACCCCGAGCCACCAATACTATTTAAACACATTTAGCATCTCTGTAAACATTTTGTCAAAATTTAAAAGTAGCTAAAATTGCAGTTTAATTAGATTAGGTTTAATCTGCAAGCCTATGTATAATGTATTGATATCGCAAAATCAACCCTAACTCCTGAACGACTTTACTGAACTTTAATTCAACTTACTGAACATCCTGGTTATTATATGACTACTTAAAATTGATTTTTGTTGAGCTTTTATTTGCTAACCTGAAGTGACCGAATACAAAGCAACCAAACAAACAGGTTTCCGGTCGAGTGGTCAGTTATTCAGGCTTCATTATTAAATATTTTTTATCGTTTTATGTTGTGATTGACCAATATAAATCACGTATTCTAGTTTTATAATTATGGCCAAAAAAAAGCAAACTAAGATTGAAGTGAATTGTCCAAACATTATTAGATTCATTACTACCAACCTAACTTTTTGTTTTTGTTTGTTTGATGTAGAATTCCCTGGAAAAAATGCCACTTGATAAAGAACGTGTCGCCAATATCCATCTACGCTGTTTAATGCACCCTATTCCTTTCACAACAGGTGCCATAACCCAATTTTTATTCGTCTTCTGAAGACCCCTTACGAAAAAGAAGTTTATTCAAGTGTACTATTAGTATACTTCTTTTAAACTAAAAATAAGAAAGTATACTTTCAGTCTACATTTTATGTACTTTTCAGAAATGTGCTTTATGTACTTCTCAGAAATATACTTAAAATGACATTTAAGTATACTTGACTTATACTTAGAAAAAGTCTAAATATATTTGAGCTATAATTGTGCTCCTAGAATCCGTGTTTTCATTGTTATACTGTAG
>NW_015652998.1:1328168-1337802 GCF_001515625.1 Sinocyclocheilus rhinocerous | reverse complement strand
AAAATGCTACTACAAGTATTTAATTAGTAAACTATCAGTATACCTATAAGTTCACTTTTAGTATAGTTGCAGTACAAACTAAACATTTTGATGTAAACTAGTTGTGTACTCAAAGTTTACTACTGTTATACTTAAAAGTATACTTTTATATACAAAAAAGTGGGCCAATTTAGTCCCAAAGGAGTATTGAAATAGTACACTTACAAGTATACTACTAGTACACTGATATTTGTATACTTACTACATAAAGTATACTTAATAAAATAAACTTGAAGTATACTTCTTTTTGGTAAGGGACTCCATACCTGCATATATAGGCAAAGACATCCTATGAAATCCACTCACCTCCTCAAAGACACTGTTTCTTAATTCACAAAGTCTCAGGGCGTTTATAATGCCAGTGTTGTGAAATTTTCTCTTTCGGGGTTATGGTTGTCGTTAGTCTCATATGTAGTATGCTGAACAGACTAATTCAGAAGAAAAACAACGACATTTTCAGTTGCCCCAGTTATCTCCTCTCGGTCCCGTTGGCATGTGACAGCCCCATTGCCACCGCAGTAGAGTTTTTGAAGATCCATCAGGTGAAATGCTTGTTCCAAAAGCCACTGTCGTATTTTTTAAAGTTCAACCATTTAACAGATTTGTTCGGAAATGCCCCCGTCTCGCGCTCGCCTCGTGCGTAACAGGCGTTCTCCGCCGCGCGCCCAAGGGTGTGTTGCATTTAAAGTCCTTGCCGAATGCACCCGGACAGATTTATAGCGTCTTAAAAATGGAGTCCCCCTTCACTTGTGTCTCTTGCCGAAACACGCCGGGAAAAAAATCTCCTAAATCTTTTCTGTCGCAATAAATCTGCTGTGCTGATAACGTCTGAGATGGGCGCGCTGCCCTGCAGTCATTGAACGGCTGGAGTGGTACAGCCGATCTGCTCCACAAAATTTCCCTCCTTCAGAGATCTGGCAGGTGTGTCAGAGAGAGTGGTGTAGGGTGGAGTTAAAAAATAGATCAGTAATGTATCACTATTAGCAGACAGAGACAAAATGCACACATTTCTGCTGTTCATATAATAAGGTTTATAACCTGACGGAAAGAACACGTAGAGGAGCGTCCTTTTGCTTCTATGAATCTATCTCTGTGTATTTTGCTATTTTTGCAAATTTTATATAGGCTACTATTTCAATATCTATCGGGTATAAGTTGCAGTAGTTGACATGCTGATAGCCTTTTGTTACCAGCTCTGTCATTGTACATTCATCAAAATAGAATATGCCAGATATTCATTTTTACTTCTTACCACAAAATGTATAACTGAGGACACTGAGAGCCTTACAACTCATGTTACATCACCCCTAAATCTATAGACTACTGTGTGGACCCTGGAGGGACGTGCTCAACATGTTCTTGCACCTGCTATGCATAAATGACATGGAGAGTTAGACTATTCTGTACTCAGAGCATCCAAATTTTACCATAATCATTCAGAGATGATAGTTCAGAACAAAGGGTGCATAACTGTTTGAAATGAAAAGTACAGGGCAGCCAACTCCCTACAATTATGTATAATAAGCTGCTTTGGTTGAAAAATGGCAGTGCTTCTGCTAAATGGCAGTACAGAGGCAAAAATGTCAAAAGGATGACGTTGACCATTGTGCGGTTCATTAAGGTATGCTGGAACTCTTGTATTCTACCTGTTGAACATTGCAAGGTTCAGATGACATGGGTGCCTGTCAGACACAAACCACCTAATTTTTCATACTGAATGATTAATTCAGTATTTCAGAATTTTATGCTGCATTTTCTTTCTTTCAAAAGTGGCAGAATTACATCATTACCCCTCTTTTATTCGCAATAAGCTGTGGCTGCATTGCCCAAAGATGTAATGTTCATGCATTTTCAATTATGTTGTATTGTTACTAATTAAAAATAAGATCAACACAGTCTCAAAGGGTAAATATGCACTGCCTAATAGTTTGTGACAAAAAAGAAAATATAACAGTGCTATAAAAGTGTGAATGAATGTCAATGCTAATTACTTTAGTTGTTTTTTCATTTGACGTTTATTTGAAATGCATTTGGTCCTCTAAGAACCTATGAAGGAAGCAACACAAATGCATTAAATAGCTTTTATCTGTTTAATTAGCAACTGAAGCTGTGTTGGCATGAAGAAATCAGTTCAACAGCAGTTTCACAAATGACCTTGAGATGGCATTGAAGTGCTTGCTTCCACTGCAGAGGGGAAATGATCAACCTATGCCACAGTCTTCACGCGAATGTTGACTAGAACAACCCTCTTAAAATGAAAGGTTCTTTATTGGCATTGATTGCTCCATGAAGAACCTTGAACATTCACGGAACCTTTAAATTGCACTAAAGTTTCTTTAGAGAGGAAAAAGATTCTTTAGATTTTTAGAATGTTCCTCACACTAAGAAAAAAGGTTCTTATATGGAAGTATATTAAGATAAATTAAACAATAAATGTTTAATAAATTGACCACATAGTTATTGATTCACCACATTTATAACAAAGGTCAAGCTACCATCAAGGAGTTTCAAATTTCAATAGAGAATCTATGTGCATATTTCATGAGGTCATTTTAAGATTTATGTATTAAACAACTCCATGTGAATGAAAAGTCATGGCTGGTTTGACATAAGCTATTCCATCCCGTTTCATCCCAAAACAAGATGTAACATATGGATGCTGTCATTACCTCATAGATCAGGTCTAATTCAATTAATCCAGGCTTCATTAAAATGCTTCAAGCCCTTTGGAATGGAAATTACTACCCCTCCCAAAAATGTGCTAAATCTGCAAGTCATATATTCGGTTCTTCTTTTTGCATTATTTCTATTAACATATACACTCAATCTTCTATCCCTGAGCGGCAATATAGTAAAAATTACGCAGACATTATACAAATGTAATAGTGTCTAATGTGTATTCCTGTTTAATTAGTTCAGAATGAGATCATATCAGTAAAAAAAGATGAATGGAAGATTTTACATGTAGCCAGATATTACAAATGAATGCAACAAAAATGTTAATCATAAAGTTTGTTTTAAAATGAAAAGATAAGATCATTTTAAAACAAGAAGACAATTATCTTAACAAATGTACCATTTATCTGTCTTTATCCATCTCTGCAAGTAAAGTCGAGCACCAAAAATGATACAGTACATAAAAACAATATTTGCTATGGAGCCCTTTTAATTTTGTGAAAGTGGGTCTTGTTACTGTCGCTTAATAAAAATGACGCAAGCTCACTGCAAAAGATAAAGTGACAACATTTAAGAGATTTCCAGAGATTTTCATGGGAAATGTGGAGGAATAACAAAAAGACCTTCAAGGAGGTGAAACTATTTTTCTTTCTACAAATCCTGAGATCATCCATCTTGTATTTGTTGGCTAATATCAAACTGTTTTCTGTTTCTATTGCCATTTCATATCACATAATATTTTTCAGAAAATGCCAACATGTTTAAAACAAAGAGTCAAATTATTATTCAAAAATACATGCCTATTTGATTAAAATGAAGTATTATAAGTACCTATTTAAAGGCAATACGTTTAAATTAATTATAATAAATTGATAATTAAATACTTTTTAATAAATTTACTTTTTAAATTAATGATACTATTAAAAACATTTTTGAATACCTGTTCACTTTGGATTAATTACTGTAATAAGATCTTTGTAATTTAGCAGATCTAAAGCAATTCATTGTTACTTGCATAAGTCTCTTGTGACAGGTCAGCATCTCTACATTTCATGAACTGCCATTTCTAGGTTTGCCCTACCACTACACTACACCAAATAAACATGATGTAACATGTCCAGTGTTGTAAAAGCAACAAGAGAAATGTTACATGACCTATGAACCTCTCAACAATTGCTATAATGGAGCAGATAGGAGGCCTAGCAGAATTTATATGCTAACAGCATGGATGCAGACATGTTCATTCCATACCTTGCACAGCTTTCATTCACCATACAATCCCCCTGACGGGAAAGTAAATGAAGCATGATGTTGATTGTGAATTTCATACACTGACAAACTGAGCTCTTATTTGAATGCAAATTGCTGTCGGGATGAGATGCTTTTTATACTCCAGTCACAAAAATGGATACAATTCTTAAGTGCGTGTAATCCTGACTGCATAGCATTACAGCATACTTGAACTACATGCAACCCTATTTATTTAGTTATTTTTGCTTTGTTTGTATTTTAGAAACTGGGCCAGGGTCCAAATGTTCCTTTTGGGGGCATTAACAGGAAGTTGGCTTAGATTTTTGGTAAAATATACAGAAAGTCATTGCACATTATAGAGCCCTACAACACCCTTGAAAACTTCTCTTCACTTGCTAACCAACTTTAAAGGCCCCTCTCCCCTTGTTACTACTCCACCCACGATCACCACCAGCATCCATCTGTTTATTTATTTTTTCTGCCATCACTGAAATTAATTCGCCTGGATTCAACACAGAAGAAAGTCTGCTGAGCCGTTGCCCTTGAGCCAGAAAATTCAATTGACTTGCTTCAACACATATACATGTTGCATAAATGAATTATGTATCAAATGACTAACAAAGTGCAGCATTATGATTGAGGGTAAAAAAAGCAAACCAACAAATACATAAATAGCTAAATATAGTCATCAGGTAAATGAATAAAATCAATGAACAGAACATTTATCCTTACACAAGCAACTTTCTATGGATAAAGATGAAATAAAACCACAGGTAACATAATGTAGCTCTAAAAAACATTTGGGAGGATCATGTTTGTCCATCTGATCATGTCAAACACAACACAAGAGAATATAAACAACTGCTTACTTCAATCCCGTGACAATATACTGTAATCCACATTTTTCTAATCACTCCAATTTCCAAAAGTGCTGAAATAACAATACCACTGGGACTTGTCACTGTTTGTAACACTCCACGTAAACTCACAATTGAGACAAGCTTGGAATAAAAATACATGGAATAAAAAAATAAAAAGTAATTGTGACTTTTTACAATTCATACAATTTAAAAAATTTTTGTGAGATAAAACGTTTTCATTTTTTATTCCGTATCTGAAATAAGCTTCCAAACAGACTAGTCTGTGCATTAGTGGTGAGGATATTCAGAGGTTACATCATTGCGTGAGTAGGTGGCAACACTGGTTACGTCATTGTTACCGAACAGAAGGAGACCACAAATGGAATAACTGGTAAGTGAAATGGTATTTATTAGCAACAGGAATGGGGTGCAGAGGAATGGAGAGTCAGCAGGTGAGTCTCTACTTTACTGGTGCTATCGTCAACTTAGCTTGGTGAGCTAACAGGCTCTTTCTCCTTTTCACAGGTTTCCCAAGACGTGGTTAGCAGAGGATGAAGAAGATCGGGATCGGTAGGTAAGAATCCGATGGTGATAGAGTCAGGTAAGTCTGTGGTAGCAACTTCAAGACCAGACAAAAGATGGTGAGGAGTGAAGGTGGCTTTATACTGGTCTTGATTATGTGGTGACAGGTGTGGGGAATCAGAACTCAGGTGACTGTGATCGTGCAGTATGAGTGCTGGGACCTGATGAGGCTGGTGGTTCCCTGATAGTACCCCCTCCTCCACGGGCAGCTCCTGACGCCTGCTGCCGGCGACGAGGATGGCTGCGTCCTCTGGGTGCTGGTTTATCTGGGTGGAGCTGATGGAAGTCAGACAGCAGTACCTTCTTTGGAGAAGCGAGAGGGTACGCTCACTGCCTGGATGTCCAGAGCCCGGAGACGAATGGAGCGAGTCCAGAAGGGTAAGGCAGAGAGTCGATGGAACGTAACGGAACGTTTTCCCTTCTGGACCTCCCGGCGGAGCAGGTTCCGTGAGTGTGGCTTGTCGAATGTCTTCATCCAGAGACCATTCAATGGGACTTACGATGAGGGCTGGAGGGAGAATGATTTCTGGGGGTGTAGTGTCTTGCAAGGGTCGGTGGAGATGAGAGAGAGCATCAGGACGGGAATTCTGGGTCCCGGGTCAGTAGGTGAACGTAAAATTAAAACGAGTGAAGAAGAGCGCCCAACGGGCCTGTCAAGGAATCAGACGTTTTGCATCCCGTAAGTACTCTAGATTCCGGTGGTCAGTAATGACCTGGAAAGGATGGATGGCTCCCTCCAGCCAGTGTCTCCATTCCTCCAGTGCAAGCTTGATAGCCAACAACTCACGGTTACCAATGTCATAGTTTTGCTCCGCTGGGGATAGCTTGCGGGAGAAGTATACACAGGGATGTAACTTAGGAGGCTCTCCGCTATATTGAGATACCCACGACACCCACGGTCGATGCGTCGACCTCCACGATGAACGACCTCTGAGGATTGGGGTGAATAAGAGTGGGAGCGGTTCAGAAGGCTTCTCGCAGCTGGTCAAAGCTTCTTCAGGCCTCCGGGGGCCAGGACAGAGTTTTAGGTTTATTGCGAATCAAGGAGGTGAGTAGTGCAGTGATCATACGGAAGGATTGGATGAACCGGAGTAGATGAGGATGTCGTTGATGTAAACAATGACGAATCGGTGGAGAAACTCCCGGAACACCTCATTCATGAATCCCTGGAAGACAGACGGTGAGTTGGCTAGCCTATATGGCATCACCCGGTACTCATAGTGGCCAGTAGGTGTGATGAAGGCCGTCTTCCATTCGTCTCCTGGGTGAATTCGAATGAGGTTGTATGCACTTCGCAGGTCAAGTTTGGAGAAGATGCGAGCTCCACAAAGTTCCTCGAGGGCAGCCAGAACCAGGGGTAACAGATACGGGTACTTGACAGTCTGTGAATTCAGGGTCCGGTAGTTGATGCATGGTCGTAAGCCTCCATCCATTTTGCTGACGAAGAAGTAGCTTGACAGAGCTGGCGAGGTGGATGGACTGATGAATCCTTGACGGAGAGCCTCCTTAAAGGGGTCATATGATGTTGCTAAAAAGAACATTATTTTGTGTATTTGGTGTAATGAAATGTGTTTATGCAGTTTAAGGTTAAAAAACACATTATTTTCCACATACTGTACATTATTGTTTCTCCTCTATGCCCCGCCTTTCTGAAACGCGTCGATTTTTACCAAACTCATTGGTCTGAAAAGCGAGGTGTGCTCTGATTGGCCAGCTATCCAGGCCGAATAGCTCAAGTGTGTGACGGAAATGTTACGCCCCTTACCATACTGTGGTGCCGTGTCCAGGAGCGACCAGACAAAAACATTAAAACCCATTATTAACGAGGCATTTGTTGCATCCAGTGGGGACATAATTACTGATTATAATGACTTATACTGTCTTTTTACGCATTGCGTTGCATCGCGCCGCGTAAACATAAAACCATGTCTGCATGTGTGATCGGAGAAATGACAAACAACAAGTGCTAACGTTAATCCACACTGCCCAAAACTCGCGTTTGAATCATCAGTGGCAAATCCTTTAAATGAAAACGTACTTACGTGAGTCAGAACTGCCGCCATTTTAGTCTAACGTAACTCTCCCAGGATCAGTAAACAGTCCTCCATAAAATGCGCTGCACACATCTGAATATTTGGGTTGAACTGTTCTGGAACAGTGTTGTAAATACAACTTAACCACTGATTTCTAGTCGTGTCCTCTTTTGGAAGACCAAACAAAGTAGTTTCGCTTTCACAACGAAAAACACAGCGGCCTAGCGTGAGCGAAAGCCCCGGCTTAGCCTGAGCTGAAGCCGGGCAAGAGTGAGCTGAGGCGGCGGGGTCGAGAACGACGCGCCCGGCGGATTTGACGAAGGAGCGGCAACCACATGTGACGACCCCAGGCTGGACTCCGCTTCGTCCACAGTGAAAGCCGATCCGGCGATCCACAGCACTAAGTTGAAGTATTCCCTCAGCGACCAGCACAGATCAGCTCTAGGCATAACGAAGCGGATATCGTCCTCTTTTGGAAGACCAAACAAAGTAGCTTCGCTTTCACAACGAAGCACACAGCGTCTTCACGACATGGCGACAGCAACAATACTACTACAGTGAGAATAAAAGTTACGCCTTCTTTCTTTGCGTGAACATTTGGGCGGCGTTATGCAAATCTTCCCACATAGTGAGGTAGATATGTGGGGGCGTGTTAGAACGAGCCGTTTTAGGTAGGTGTGGCTAACTCTTAACTTTTATAAAGAATATCTCTTTGGATTTGAGACTTTAGTCTTTGCAACTTTACAGATCTTCTTTATGCACCAAGAGCTTGTAACACTCCAAAGAGAAAGGAAAAAATAAAATCGCATCATATGACCCCTTTAAAAAAACTTTTCTTCACATAGAGTGTGTATTTTCATTTAGTAAACATGTTCCTAGGTCAACAACATATGTGTTATTTATAGATCTGATATTAAAAAACTATGTGTCTTAGAGCTATCACAAACTGTGCTCAGAAGTCTGTAATCAAATCTTATTATGAACTCATATATTTCCCATCTCATTCAGACAGACAGCTACAGACATGAAAGTACAGTCTTAATTCTCTGAATTGACTTCTGTCTAGTGAGTTATTTACTCCTTTATCTAAAACTGAAAAACGATGAAATCGAAATGACAAATTCTATTTGAAGAAATAACGTTTCTAAAACTCTAATGTCCACAATCTAGCATACAAGTTACTATTCTACATTTTAAACATCAAATAAATCAAGGACATTTCAAATGGGACGTCTGCTCACAGTAAATCTTCATATAAGTGCGCAGGATCCCCGGAAGAGAGCAGCTGTTTAGAGGCGTGGTTTAGAGAGCGTCCTTTGCACCTGTTCTCAATGGGAACATTCCGACTAGGAAGTGACTCATCCCGATTGAAGGTGCTCATCAGGTAACGCGCAAAACTTTCCCAGAAACTTCTACGGCTGGGAGGAGAAGAGAACAGCAGCCGGGCGGCCGGCGTGTTGCTGGGGACACAGATGTTGCTGTCAGAATCGCTCGGCGGAGTCCCGTTCTCCACTCAGCATCGGTGACACATCTGCCAACATGCGCTGGAGGAGGTGCCGAGAAATGTCCTGCTGTCAATCATTCTCCCGCTAACGTCCTGTTAATCTCGTCTCCCCCGCGCCTCTGCCGGTGAGTCATGCGCATAATTCTGGGGCTAAGCTCCAACTACAAAAGCCTCTCAAAAATTATTTTGTAAAAGTTCAAATCAGCAGTTTTGAATCGCCGGAGAGGTGTTTATCAGCAGACACGATGTGTATCAACAGCGGTGGGGCTTTCTTGTCACCTGTAAATCATTTTTGAATCTGTTGCTTTTGCACATTAGCGTGTTTGGCACGTTTGCTGGCACAAGCAGAATGAAGCCCAGGCACTCAAAATGATGAGGTCTGCAGGCAGCTTATCAGCTTCGGCAGAGTGTACAAACACAGGAGAATCTGTGCTTTTGAAAAAGCTATTGACAAAACCTCAAAATTCATCCATAGGGTCGTGTTGAGAACGGTAAAACAGCACAGGGGCTTTAGTTTCCAAAACCAGTGGCTCTGTGGCACTCATGAACCTGTGTTTGGCTGGAGGGAGACAGACATGTACATTTCATGTAAGATCGAGATTTTCTAAGATGCCTGTGAATTCTGTGCGATGTGCAGCAGAATTTTCTTTATTAATTCAGTTAATTAATGTTTTATTTAATAATTCAAT
>NW_015652998.1:1313278-1327988 GCF_001515625.1 Sinocyclocheilus rhinocerous | reverse complement strand
CCACATCGTGACGTAGATATGTGGGGACGTGTTTGAACGAGGCGTTTTAGGAGGGCGTGGACGAGTCTTAACTTTTATAAAGAATATCTCTTTGGGTTTGAGACTTTAGTCATTGCAACTTTAGGGATCTTATCCATTCACGAACAGCTTGTAACACTCCAAAGAGAAAGGAAAACTTGAAATCGCATCATATGACCCCTTTAATATATTCCTCCATAGCAGCTTGCTCCGGGATGGACATTGGATACACTCTACCTTTTCGGGAGTTTCGCTCCAGGCAGCAGGTCGATAGCACAGACCCATGGCCTCTGCGGTGGTAACTTGGTGGCGGCCAGCTTACTGAATACGTACTGGAACGCCCAGTACTCTGGTGGTATGCAGGTCTTCTCCACTGGTTCGGGGCTCTCCACACAGGTAGAATAAATCGGGATCTGAGAACTGGTAGACTGAGAGATTAGGGGCAGGCAATGTTGGAAACAGTATTCACTCCACCGTAGGACCTCATTGCTCTTCCAATCCAAGTGAGGAGAATGTAGGATGAGCCACGGGCGTCCCAGGACCACATCCGCGGTGGATTGCTCCAGCACCAGAAAGGAGAGGATTTCCTTGTGCAGTAACCCGACACGGAGCATGATGTTGGGGGGCGGTACCTAACCTTGTCCTGGCCCAGCAGGTTTCCTTGAATGGTGATGATGTTTAATATCTAATATCAAAATCAGAGCACTGATTTGAGGGTTCAAATGGATGGTACTCACCGCTGGGCGGGGCGGACGAATAGGACAGGTATGGAGAAGGTGACCGCTCGCCCCACAATACAGACAGAGGCCAGAGTTTATTCTTCTACCACGCTCTGTGCGGGTCAGGTGGTAAGAGTCGAGCTCTGGTGCTGGAGCTGATGGTGTGATTGAAGGTGATGGAGAGAGCGGCAGATCATCTTCACAGGCATTCAGATGTTGGGAAATATGAATAGCCTACACGATGAAAGTCTCGAGACCCACAGTTATGCGGTTTGAGTAGGTATTTCTTTTGAATAATACTTGTTATAATGTTAACAAGGCCCAATTTGCATACTTATGCACTATTTTATGCTGGGGTTTTTTGTATAAATAGTGTGGGTAGTGTGTTCAGACTGAAAATTCCCCCCAAAGAAGTGCACTTCGAATACCCGGATGATGCACTTAATTAACCAAAAAAAATGAAGCATCAAATGTTGTTCATTTCATGCACTCAGCTGTTGCAGAGCAAAAGTCTTTATGAGGGAGTCATTAAACCATGGATCTGGCCCAGAACTCAACCAATTTGTTCAAAACACTATTTCAATCAGGAGCAAAATGTGTGACTCACTTAATGAGAAAGTCATTGAATAATTTACTCAACCATTTGTTGATTTGTTCAAAAACTGATTCATTCAGGAATTAACCAATACTGTGTGTTGCTCAGAGACAATCAGTAGTTAATTCTGCTGTGGATTCGTTTCAAATATTTTTTGTTGGCTTAGCAAAAATAGATAAAGTAACTCAATATTATGTGTAAATTCTTGGTTACTAAATATTAATATTAATATTGTTTGTTAAACTGTTGAATAAAAGCAACACTGCTTTGGTTAATTGTATTATCTTTATAAATCAAGGCAGATTTTTAGAGCTGTCCATCATGGACAGCAGGACAAATATGTTTACCTCCATCTCACTCAGTGATTATGAAAATAAGAACTCATTAAACTACCTTTAAGATCTCAAGTCACACTTTTTTTTTTTGGCTAATCAAATATAATGCTGCCACGGATGTCCCCCATTAAAGCATTAAAGATCAAAGTGGATCTAAAAGACCATGTTATGGCCTGCTTCATTAAATCCAAAATAGGCCCCACTGGGTTTGAAAGAATGAATCAGCCTCACAATTCACATACGAAACATTTCAGGTCATAATGCTGTGAACTTCAAGTGACACAGTATTACAGACACCACATGAGAGTCAGTATTAAGATGCTGCATGACCTAGAAAAGTGGGACACTCTTTCTAGGCCTCCAGAATGTAAATGTGATGCATTTTAAGGACTGAAGAGAAAGTGATATGCATTGCAAGTGAAGGGGGAAAAAATGAAGCGTTTAAAATGACTTAAACTGGAAATACCAAAAAAAGCAATAAAAACAATCAGTCAAAAAATTACAACAACAAAAATCATCACCAGCATCATAATAATCATTTCCATTATTTCCAATGCAATAGGAACAGCCTTTAAAAATTTTTAAAATTCCTCAATCTTTACAATCATTGAAACTTAAAGTTTTGTGGTATTGCTAATAAAATGTAATCAGATATTTGTCAGCACTCTCACTTGTAAAATACTTCAACCTTTCCATCAGATGTAGTTACACTTGACTACCTGCTTCATTTATAGCTTGTAAATCCCTGAGGTGAAAAACTCCCACAGAGGACTTTAATTGGAAAACTGAATTAACTATCTACTGCACATTTATACTCATAGCCCGTTTATCCTCAAAACATTTTTCATTGCTCACATGGAAAAACATGCCTCATCACACTTTCTCACTAAAACCTATTTGATTATGTGTGCAAAGAGTTATTATGGAAGTTTAAACACATAAGATAAAGAATTTCAAATGCTAAATGATAGACAGAAGCTGAGTGCTAGACAATTGAAAAAGAGATACCACACAAATGCAGTTTCATGATTCTTTCTATAATATAAATTTTATGATCGCATATCTTTGGGTAAGAAATATCTGTCTTTGCCTAAATTAAATGAACTGTCTGTGACCACAAAAAGATGGGGAAAAATTGACACAACAAACATGAATAAATCATTAAAATGATTCAACTCTGTTTAGTGCAAAAAACATGAAAAGAATTCTCTCAGGAACACGTTTGTTGTAAAATTACTTTTGTAAGGTTGTAAAATTTGTTTTATAATCCTGCACTGAGTCATCAGTCGTGGCAAACACAAGACTTACAGCTTTAAGAAATCAAAGTAGCATGTCTTTAAATATAAAACAGCTTGAGCTAGTTTTACACCTCAAGCCTTCTGAATAAATAATGGCCCTCTCTCACTGTTTGTTCACTTTGAGGTGGCAAATGAAGACAAACGTTGATGACAAAATTGCTTTGTTTGTCAGGCAAACATTTTTAAATCCCCTCTGAGCTGTCCTGTGTCACGCCTCCTACAGAAATGAGGAAGATGATAAATTAGTGCACTGAATACCAGACATGTGGTCTTGTTGAGCTTATAATTGTAAGGGACCATCTTGGGACTGACCATCTGATCATGAGAAAATAGGTCCGGTAATATTCTATCATGCTGTTTTTTGTTTTTGTTTTGTTTTTTTTTCTGCAAAAGTCAGTGGTAATATTGTGGTTAGTCTACAGAGGCTCAGTTGTCCATCTTAAGGTCTTAAAGGAATATTCTGGATTCAGTTCAAGTCAGCAGCACGTGTGGCACAATTTTGATTACCACAAAAAAAAAACATTTCAGCCTGTCACTTGAAAAAAAGAAAAAGAAAAGGAAAAAGAAACAAGTTAAGGCCAATTCTAAGATAACTATAATGAAACTGTGACTATATACACCAAATGCAAGATAACGTTTTGATTATTATAAGCGTGCTGCAGTTTTGTCATCTGCTGCTTTATTCTGGTGCTGTTCGGTCATTTTTTAAACCATTAGATCAATGGGCTCTGTCAATCTCTTTTTTTTTTGCCATGCAATAGAGCTAATTTCAAATGGCAATTTAAAATATTGGTACAAGTAAAAAGTGCATAAAATCAGTATTTTGTTAGGGCGGCGTTTGTGGCAGTTGAGAAATTATGCTGCGCAACTGGTCCAAAAGGTGTGTGTTTTTGTGCCATTGCATTATTAAAGGATCAGTGTGTTGTGTAACAGGCCTATTTAACGGCCAATTAAAAAATATAGTTATAGTAAAATTTGCCAATTCACAAGATCAATACATGCTTTATTAAACCAATTTGTTTAATTTAACACATACTTACGGAAGTGTCGAAATGCTGAGTCAATTCATTCACTTCCAACAGTGCTTAATGGGAGCAGCGTCATACGCATAGAGGACAGAGCGTCGCGTTATTTAAAGGGGAAGTTCATGCGTCAAAAAGTAACGAGGGAATAAGTAGCTGCATTCTGATTACTTTTATGTGACTGATCAAGCTTTTATATGTAATTTGGGGTAACAAGGTTTGACTGAAATAATAATGCAAAAACACTTTAAATCAACATTTCAAACAACAACAACAACAACAACTGAACAAAAACAGATAAAGGCTAAAAGTAGTCATTGATAATATCTAATGCATCCAAATCCAAATGTAATCAAATTAATGTGTGATGACAATTTCTTAGCAACTAGGGAATTTATATCTTAACAGTCTATTTACAAGATTTGTGGAACTCACAATGCACTCGCTGAATCTCCACACATTAGTGTCCTTACTAAGGCCCTGTTTACACTAGTGCAAAGAGAAAGGAAAAAATGAAATAGCATCATATGACCCCTTTAAAGCAGCGTTTTAAAATGAAAACGATCCTCGTCTACACAACCAAAAACGCATGTCATATGACCATTCATGCAGGTACAACAATGAGCATGATGCTATTGTTTACACGGGCGTCAAGGATACGCAGAGTGAATGGGAGCAGCCACGCCATCATTTTCAAAAGTCTCCATTTACACTGAAACGCAACCCCGGAGTTTTCAAACTAAAATGGGGTCTGCAGGGTCGAAAATGCCAGGATAGTGTGAACGACAGGCTTAACCATAGCAAAAGTTATGCGTTTTAAAATGTAAAAAAAATGGGCGGGGCGGGGGGATCACATTTTGGAATCACATTTTGAAAGTGATTCCAACAATATTGTTCCTCTGTGCCATTATTGGTATAGTTGTGGTGTGGAAATTTTGAATGATTTTTAAAACTATATCTTTATCATTATAGTTATCGTCCTTAGCGTTAATTACAGTGAGGCATTTATAATAGAAGTAAATGGAGCCAATTTTTGCAGGTATGAAAGCAAAAATGTGAGGTTTGTAATTTTATAAAAGCACTTTAAGTTTTCTATAAAAAATTGTGTATTATTTGAGCTGTAAAATTTTTGCAAAATGTGGCCCTAATCCTTGCTTCAGTTCCAGCCCACTATATGGCCCACACACTGGAAACCGACACAAGCAATTTTGTCCAGCCTAGATCCGGCCCACTACCTGTAAAATGACTTATTTTATTTTTATTTTTATTTTATGTGGCCCAGGTCTGGCCCAGGTACTATAAGACAGAACTGGCCGAGACTCGGCTTGGTCCCCAGGCCAGATCTGGCCCAGAAACTGTTAAATGTTATTCAGCAAGGAAATACAAATACAACCATTTAAAAAAGATTAAGGGCTTTTATTATAAAACTACCAAATATACTTTTATTGTTTTAGTATTGTTACAAAATGGATTAAAGGGAACGCTTTCATTACGACTGCAGTGATTATAGAATGAAAACTTTTTTTTAAATTAATCAACTTCATGTTTTAAGGCTAAATTTGCCTATAAATGTGTTATAAATGTACACCAAGAGAGAATATATACATATTATACACATAAAAGTGTCCCACTTTGCTTATAGCAAAGCAGCCTTATGAGGATTGTCAAACATATATATATATATATATATATATTCATGTTCAGTGTCATACACTACAATACAAACATTAACAACATACTTTTAAACCATAAAATAATAAGTAAATTATATTTACTCTATTATTAAAAAAAAAACATCATGCAGAAAACAGTGATGTCAACATCCAGGCCAGTTCCATTCTTATCCAATGGTGTCAGTGCAGTCAAGTCAATAATATTGCTGAATATTAAGTTTCCCCAACCAAGCAAGCCAAAGGTGACAGTGGCAAGGAACCCAAACTCCATCAAAACCAGGATCAGTCAGGAAACCAGTTCTTCTCTGGCCAAATGAACAAACATGGTGTGATTATTATACCAAGCTGCATCAGAAATCAGATTGTGTATTAACATATTTCATCCAACTCCATTAAGCTTGACGATCAGGAAACATCATGCTAGCAGGTTATTCTGGCCATAAGGGTCTGTGCAGAGGACATGTCTGGTACTTGTGGTCTTCACAGAGGATCTGTGCTGTTGGCTGTCGTGGGAATGAAGTCTTTGCAGGGGATCCATCTCTAGGGCTTGTCTAGTTGTCATGGTCTCTGCGGACACTCAGGGATGCATTGTTGTCATTCCAGGTTGCAGGTCTACCACCTGATCTGGACACAGACTAGATCCAGCTGCTATGGTAACCTCAGGATAAGAGTGAGACAGTATATAAGTAACTAATATAAAAATAGATGCCATTTTACTTACAATGTAACAAGTGCATTGGGTGTTATGGGAAGAGCTCTTGGAGCTCTTCATGGCCCAGACCCAGAATCAACACATACATGTTTGATAAATATTGTTACCAGAGTTCATGCAGTAGGCTAGTTCAGAATATTTATTAAAAAAAAAAACTTTTGAAGTCAGATTCCAGTGCGTTCAGATTCATTCATAATGAACCACACTGTAGTAAAATATGTTAAGTACTACAATATTAATGTAAGCTTACATTTACGGCTTTCTCTTACGTACAGTGCTTTTTCGTTTCGGAGCTCCCCCACAGCAGTGTAACAACAAAATAAATATTTTTTTTAATTCGGATTGCACATATTACTTTGTCTTTGGAGGTGTAATGCAACAACAGCGTGCTCAGTGTAGTTTGATTCACAAACAAATTACTCATTTGAAAGTTTAGTAAATCAAATTAGATTTACTTGTTCGACTCCTATGATTGAATAGCAATCACTCGTTGAAAAAGATGAATCGACTGATAATTCGCTAACGTTACAGTGCACTGGATGCAGCTAATCAGTTTTTGTAATAAAAAAGTTAAATTATAATAAAAAAATCTGACAGAAGTGTTTTGTAGAACCCTTATCTTTTTACCAATGCCGAGATTGTGTCGACAGTGCCGCATTTCATTTACTTAATTTACATTAACATATAACATTTACAGATTCACTTCCATTGTAAGTACCTCACTGTAAACCATAAAAGGAGGGACATGTTGATGTTATTTTTGTAGTGATCAGCATTATGCCACAAGACTGAGCTTAATTTATACAGAACTCAGAATATTCCTTTAAACAACCACAATTTGTGTGTCCTTGCAAACCATCTTGCTGTCAGGTGTACAGTATCCACCAGTGACCACCAAGAGCTTTTTTTGCACCCGATCTGACAGGTTAAAGCAATAGCTTCTGCAGTGAGGATGTACGGTCATGGTGGTAGATGCCTGTGGTCCCATGAGGAATGAGGCTCCACTTGCACAGCCGAAGCAGCAAAAATGGGGCCAAACCTGTCTTCATGATTGTTCTCTAATCTACAAGCGTATGAGCCTTTGGGATTGATGGTCCTGATGGTCCTTATCAGCTGCCGGAGGAACCCCATGGAATAATGATCACCCGCAAAGGTTCCCTGATAAATCAATGTTGACTAGGCAGAGGGAGAGCTCTCTGATTGTGTGCACATGCTATGAGGAGTCAAAAATATGACTGCCGGCGAGGAGATAATCTACTGCATCCTGTGTACCAGCTCATCTTTCCAATTGAGGCGCTCCGCCAGAGTGCTCCTCTTTGAGTTTGAGA
Source organism: Sinocyclocheilus rhinocerous (assembly GCF_001515625.1). Classification (NCBI taxonomy): domain Eukaryota; kingdom Metazoa; phylum Chordata; class Actinopteri; order Cypriniformes; family Cyprinidae; genus Sinocyclocheilus; species Sinocyclocheilus rhinocerous. Next base: position 1,320,288 of record NW_015652998.1, on the reverse strand, counting down.
AAGAGAATGGAGGCACAGGCCAAATATAGAGTAGGAAATGAACAGAAAAACATGAGAATAAAAAAGAAAAAGCTAACAGAAATGTCACAAAAAGAGAACAAGAATTTACTATCTATATATATTTAATCGTTCAGTCCATGAAATGTATATACATTCATAAAAAATAGTTCTCAGATTTTTTTTTGTTGCTAATATATAATATACTATTTTTTTTTTAGATATGCTTCAACAGATGCTTTTAATTTAAAAAAAATGACGACACAAACTACTGTATATAAATGAATATATACATGAGAATTTGCACCTTACCATACTTTAAGGGACCATTTCTATAGCATTATCATTTTGAAGTGTCCTTGGCATTAAAAAGTTCAAAAACCCCTGTCTTACAATATCTCAGTCATGGAGTGATGCCTCCGTGTCTCTCTCTGTCCTTATGGTACTCTCTGTCTGTGTTTAATTTATGGTGGATGTTATGATGAACATATGCACCACACACCATATCAGAGCAGAGGCAGATAAATGCATTGCTAGGTTGATTGTAAATCAAAAATTAATTTCCTGCCATGCCGAATGAAAAATATAGCAGAATTACAGTCTAGAGAAGAAAATAATGGATTTGGGAGATCTTGCTGTGTCTGTGGTGTTAGTAAAAACAATCTGTTACACTACTGAGCGTTTTCTATGGAAACTCTCTAGGGTATGTTTTATTTTATTGGAACAAGGAATACTAATAGGAAAAGAAGTATTATTATCTTTTATGATACAGGCTGTGATGTGGCTAGTGTGCTACATGTCCGCATGAAAGACTCAACCCAACCCCCACACATAGAGGATATATTGTTGAGAGAAATAGGCAGTTAGGTTGGAGGAGGGCTGCTGGGCGATTGATCCGACAAACTGCCATATACCAGCAGCACTGCAGTTGGCTAGATTATACTGTCATTCTCTTCTCGCAGAGTTTTCATGAAATTCGAAAACAAATACAACCCTACTATACCTCACCCCGCCTAAATCAATCATACATAAGCATGTTATATCATTGGGACACTGTGCAGCACCAGTCTCATGAGAGAGAGTATTCAGAGCAGTACACAGCAGGGCCTCAACAAAACACACATATGGGAGTAAGATGGATAACACTTCATGCAAACACATGCACACACACACATCCACTTAAATACATATTACAAACCACAAACTATCCTAACACAATACTGTATCTGCTGTCTGTTGAGGTAGAACACCTGTTATGAATCATTGATGTGAGCCTCGCAGCCCCCTCTTTCCTCCCGTAACAGAGCACCCAACACATTCATTAACTGAAGCACTGATGGGACAAATTTGAGTTGACCTCTTCCCCCAGAATTTCAGCATGCAGGTGAAGGAGAGGGCAAGAATGGAGACAGCAGGTTCTTGCTTTAGGGGAGGAATGTAGGAATCTACATAATATGAGCCAGAATACCACACACTAATTTAAAGCAATATGTTGTTGAATAGATTGTACCACGTTAATTCAGTTCAGTGTTCAGAATAGTGAAGTAAATGTGGCTATTAGAAGTAGTGGGACAATTAATTTCCAATGTCTTATTCATTTTTCTACTGCATGTCAAATGGATATATAAATTAGTATATTTATATCAAATATATAAAATAAACAGATTTACAAGCCTATTCCTGCCTACAATAAAATAGGTCATTGCAAGATAATGTTAAAAATATGAAATAAAGTCACTCTGTAAGATATAACGTTGCAATTGTGAGATATAGTCAAATTTAGAGAAACAACATAATTATGAGAAATAAAGTTGCAATTGTGAGATGTAAAGTCATAAGTATGACAAATAAAGTTGAAATTATGAGAAAAAGTTGCAATTGTGACAACATTGTAATTGTCAAAGTCGTAACTGTGACATGCAAATTCACAATTAAAAAGATGCAATTATGACAAATAAAGTTGTAATTGTGAGACAAAACCTGTTGTGAGATGTAAAGTCGCAATTATGCAAATTAAGTTGTAATTGTGAGACAAGGTTGCAGTTATGAGAAATATAGTCACAATTGTGAGAGGTAAAGTCAAAAGTCAAAGGCAATTGTGAGACAAAGTTGTAATTGTGAGAAATAATTTGTAATTGTTAGATATAAAGTCACAGTTTTGAGAGATACTTGCAATTGTGAGATGTAAATGTCATATCAGATTACATGGTTATCTATTCCGAATTGTTTGTTTAGGTATCAATATTTAACACTCCATTAGTAACACTGAATGGTCAATGAATGGACAAACTATTAGAGAAGTATTTAGCAGAGTCTTCACCCTAGACTGCTCCTTACACATAATTCAATAAGAAAAAAACGTGGCTCCACGATTTACCATCACCCTAATTACTAGGCCAGAGAACCAGCGGCAATCAGTTTGAATCATGGCAGCTTATCTGTTGAACATCTATTATGGATTGCATAAATCAGGTTGGGGACGGTATTGAGAAAGTGAGCGGTGAATCTGTGTAGAGCCCATGGCGATACTGAAATTAATCTCTTGTTAATGTTGGTAGTTAGTGTGCATGCTTCACCTCTTCCTTTCATCTGTCCATTATTCTTTTCATGCTGTTCAATGAAAGAAAAGAGAGCAGGATAGTGGCTTTGATTCAGAGCTACGAATGAAGACTGGGTGAGATCAAAACCTGTGTACTGCAAGAGAGGAGAGGATTTGGCCTTGAAAAGGAGCACAAGACAAAGAGAAAGCGGTCATCTAATCAGCCAAGATTGAACTGGAAGATACAGAGAGGGAGAGATAATTTAATAGGAAAACAAACGAATTTATGTAAATTGCCTAGAAATAACACAGTTAAAGTGTATAATTTCTGCACTTCTAGCGTCACCAAACAGAATTGCAAAAATAATAATAATTTTTTTCAAACAGGTTTCCTGATCTCTACCTCCATCTACCATTGGCTGAAAAAACACATAGCCCCACCCTAAACATCTAAATCTGAGCCAATCCTCTAATTATCTGTAATGTCGTGTGATTACTAATCACTCAAACATCTACAACAATGAAAAAAAAAATCTATATTTATTATTTAAATCTATTTAAATATTGATACAACATAATTACATTATTTTTTAAATTAATAATAATAATAATAATAATAATAATAATTGTATTTACATAGTGACTTTTTAAAACTCAAGGTCAAAAAATAAGAACACAGTACAAATCAGAAAAAGAATAATAGAATAATAATCAAATAGAGGGAAATCATCAGCATACACAAATACTTCTGAATGAATGTCAGTGGAGAAAGATGGTCACCTTATTGGCTCACTTAGTTGTGTAAGAGAAAGTTTAAAATTGAAAAAAAGACACTTCACTTCATTGTTCGTATAATAAGAAGGGGCACTCAGAAACATGGGAGAAAACAGATGAAAAACATGATGGATAATGTATCTGTACATTAGAAAAGAGGGATGCGAGACAGATAAACTGGATGATGGGGTATAAAAGGGGAGCTAAAGACAGACAAAGTGAGAATTAGAGAGAGAGAGAGAGAGAGACTAATACTGTTGCTAAGGGCAGCATTTGATTCATTACAGCATTAGGGGAGGAGTGAAATCAGGGACATGCTTAATATGGAGGAGAGACTCCCTTTTACATGACACTAAACAGAAGAATGGCAAGTTCATTCACTAACAAACACCTACAGTAGCAGCAGGTGTTAATTAATATAATTCAACACCTACACTAGCTACATTTGGATGATGGATTGAAATTTCTCAGTCTTGGCTACCTTTTCAGTAGTTTATTTTGATTTCCTGAAGTAAACGCTGATATTTGTAATGCAAATCATCAAAACCTTTCCCATTCTGCCCCCTACGTGCACTAGACCTGCACACGTACACCCCCCAGCTATGTTCACTAATTAAAGAGAACGAAGACTCAATACGAAGAGGAAAACAGAGAGATGCCTCTGGGCTTTGAGGGACCTGTGGGTCTCCAGATTTAATCACAATGCTGCCGTTCGCTGCCCACGTGGTCCATCTGGAAATAGGCCACGGGTAGAAAAGGACACCTCAGGGTTCAGCTCTAAATAAAGCAACTGAGTGAAAAATGGTGAGCGTATGAGCATAAAGGGGTGGGCCCACAAATTATAATGGGTGGCCTTTTATAACATTTGTTTTGTGAGTTCATATGTTCCTGTTGGGTGGAAGGTCTCTACCACTCTGGTCTTGTGGACAATGCAAGCTGACTTCTGATTGATTTTAACCACAAGGACAATGAGCTCAGAGTCTGGCTCTGTGTTCTTTTCCAGGTTCAATGAACATGAAGTGGTTTCCCACAGCTGAGGTGACATAGGACAGTATGACATGGAACGATGTGTAAAACACTGACGCGTGGAATAGGAGGAGCAATAGGAGGAATGAAGGAGGCCAAGGTAAAGATGGTGAGAAGGAGAGTGAGAAGGCATATTCTCAACCATCTGATTTAGTCATTTGTAGATGCTGAGTCTATTTGAAAAATATCCAAACAGCAGTATGACAAAGGTGACCTCAACCGACAGAATGATCAAATGTTTCCACATCATCTGATTTATGCACCCCCTTTGTTTTTAAACTGTGGTAGAGGTTTAGGATCACAGCATGCATGAAATTTGATCTATTCATGCATTTTTTCTTTTATATTGCCAATGTTTGTCCCTCAAAAGCAAAAAGTTTAATATATTACATTAAACTTTTAATATATTAATGTTTTATATATTATATATTAATAATAAAAATTATACAAAATAAATTAATATTGTATTATTTTAAAATAAATATAATACATTCTATAGTGAAAATGCATTGTTTAAAAAAAGTATAATATTGATTAAAATATCAAACAATGCATCTATACATGTCAAAGCTTTTCCATCTCACATCTATTTTTAACTTTATGGACATTTGTGGAACAAAATATTACAGTGCCTTTTGTTAAGTTGCTGCCTTATGCTAAACTGCTTTAAATTACTTTTTCCCCATATCAATCTACACTCCATACACCATAATGGTAAAGCAAAAAAAAAAACTGGTTTTTAACATCTTTGCAAATTGATTAAAAATAAAAAACTTAAATGATTCCATTGCATAAGTATTCATGCAATGGAAGTATTCATCATATATGGGACAGTTGAAATGTAGCTCTGGAGCATTCATATTGCTTGTAGATGTTACTACACTTCGAGTGAAGTTAACCTGTGGCAAATTCAATTGAAATGGGTATGCCGCAAGAGGAGACAAGGTGGTCTGCAAAAAAAATGCATATTCTTTTTATTTAATTTAAGATTTGGAAACAATTATTTATTTATTTTGTTTTGTTTTTTCTTTATAATATCATCTGTATAGTAAAATGTAATATTTATCATGCATGATATAATTGGATTTTTATAACTGAAAATATATTGCTGTCTTTATATTTTTAAGAACAAGAACCTTCGCACCATCATCATCAAATTTTCAGAGCCGTCTAGAGAGCCGTGTAATAAATTCACAGTATAGTATAGTGAAAGTGAATATACTGTTTATTTTATTTTTATTTATTTATTTATTTTTAAATTCAATGGTTTTGTAAGCTTGAATAATACATCCCCAGTATACAGCCTTTTTGGTATAAGTCATTTGCTCCCTAAGGGATTCATAACGGCATGAAAACCGACAAACCTTCAATTGAATTGGTCATCAGAGACCTGAGGTCTACAGTCCAGCAGTGACAAGGCCATGACCTGGCAATTAAGATCAATATTTCATTCAATAAACGGCATCTTCATCAAGGTTGTGACATGCAACATGCTTTGAGAGGAAAATTGATAGGGAATACAACATTCATCACTACAAGTCAATGAATGTCTCTCAGTGAAATGTTTCACATTTCAAGGTTGAAACAAGAAAAATGTGTTTGAGGCACTGGAATATGTTGTGAGTAAATTAGACTGAGAAATAAACATTCATCTACAATATGGATACAGTTTAAGGTTTCATACATTTTTAACAGAGCAAATGTCCCAATGCTTTGAATATGGGTATTTAAATCCTATTTTCAGGTACTTGTCAGCTCACTTGAAGTGACCTTGAACACTAATTTTGTTGAACAGTTTGCAATTTGGAGTGAATGTTAAACATTTGTTTCACATTAAAAGAAACTTGATTTTTTTATTGAGTCATTGGATTTAACCTTTGCCTGAACTGATGTCATTTACATCATAAATCATTCATAAATCCAACCTGACTGCAAATTATGCATGCCCTTCATATCTCTCATTTATACCAAATATGTGATCTAGGTTCCTCCAGGTTTGTAATCTGCTATGCATTTCACATTAGAGAGAAAGTTTTACCCGAGGGCTGAATTTCCCATCAAATTTTGTGTATATTCTTAATGTTCTGCATGTTTCATAATCAAAATAGCAGTGACTGAATATTTTATTTCAAACTAAAGTCAATATTTATGGTTGACTAATTATTCTACTGAACATACACTAAACTTCCTTCTTGGCTTGAATTTGGAAATCATCAAGAATAAGACTTTAGCAGGACTCTCCCAGGTATAGAGCAACGAATGAGGGGCCATTATGAGCGTCTCTGAAGCCCCAGACAGGAGAGAGGCTAGGCTAGTGTTCATTAAGTGATCGCTATGCTGATGATCCTCCACCAGCAGATGAAGAAAAAATCCATTTGGTAAGTTGTTCCCATGCATAACGATCCAGAGCTATAGCCTACACTCTAAAAAAAGACGGTTCTTTAAAGGTTCTTTACATGTAGTAATGGTTTTATTTAGAACCATAGCATTCTGAAGAACCCTTTCATGCTGAAATGTTTTTTTGTGTTAGAGTTTAGGGTTCTTTATTCCCGCCCTTTTGTTTTTCAAATCTGTAACTGACAAAGCACCTCATTACTGATTTTTCTGGAGTTCAGTGATCCAACTACACAGACTGTCAACACACTCTCAACAGGTAAATGATTTCATTCTTAAA
>NW_015652998.1:1284696-1312953 GCF_001515625.1 Sinocyclocheilus rhinocerous | reverse complement strand
TTTTTTAATTATTACTTGGGTTTATGTATAAACATACCCAGTCACAATAAATATTAAAACTATCCCATGACTTTATATCACTTTTTTCTTTTAAGATTGTGAAGGGCTCACAAACTGTCCATTTTTGCATAAACATAATTGTTTTTACACAAACACATGGACACACTGTAATTCTAAACTTAATTGTGTATTTCAGATGTATCACATCCCACAACCTCATCATCTGCAGAGAAAAATCGCTACTTAATCACACCAAAATGATGGACTTTAAGGCATCATATTGACTGGATAGTGATTGTTTCACTGAAACTTGGTCTTCATCGCATCTATATTTTGTTCTTATTTTGTGTTTTACTTCTTTATGTACATAATTCACACAACATGATGCTGTTGTGGTTAATGTTGTTGTTTTAATGTAAACCCCTAACCGAAGCTACACTCGAAGATGCCTCATTACTGATTTTCTGGAGCTCAGCCTTCACAGACTGTCACAGACTGTCAACACACTCTCAACAGGTAAATAATTTCTTTCTTAAAATGTCTATAAATTATAACTTTCAAATGCTAATTGGTTTCCTATGTCTTTTCTCTTTTTAGTTTAAGAGAACATGTAAGTGTGACCAGCTCTATTCAGTTAAGGATACTCTCCTCTTCTTCACTAAGTAAATAACAAAGTTATTGGATTTTTGGTCCATTTTGTTAGATATGTTTTATTACTAGGGTTTATGCATAAACATACCCAGCTATCCCCTGACTTTATATGACATTTTCCTTTTAACATTGTGAAATGCTCACATACTACTTTTGGCCCATTTATTTATGTTCAATGTCAATATTTATGTTCATTTTTGCTACAATTTCACGTCATTAAAAAAAGTACCTAATTGACATGTTGTTGTTGTTATTGTTGTTGATTTTATGTAAAACCCTAATAGACACTTCAAGATATTATAAAAACCTTGCAGATAGAGGGGTAAAAAAACAATATTAATAAATAATATACACAAATAATACTAAAATTAATGATATTAACATACTAATATTCATGAAAAACTATCATTAAAAATGTTATTTATAACACCAATAAGGTCATATATAGCATTTTCAAAGCATGGTTCTATATGGAACCCTATAAAAAAGGTTCTATTTAGCACTAAAAAGGGTTCTGCTATTGTTACAAGCCGAAGAACCCTTTTTTGGTACTGTTTAGAACCATTTTTCTTAAGAGTGTAGAAGAAGCTAATGTGTGAGTAAATTATGAACAAACAGTAAATGAAAAACATATATTTTGTGTTTGTTTACTTTTAATTTACACCATCAGCCGCATGATTGTGTGATATTGCTTTCAGTTAAATAAAAGAGTAACCAGTTTATTTGTCTGTTTTTGTTCCTCCAACAGGATAATTCCAAACGAAGCCGCCACACGTCTCTGAGAAGTACAAAGCAGTGGTGTTTCATTCCTGAATGAATCAGTGTTTTTGAATGAATTGGTCGAATGACTCAATGACCTAATCATAAAAACAGTCACTTGTTGCCAACTTTTGGCATACTGATGTAACCTGCAAAGGCAGTTACTGTAAAATATGCACAAACTGAGAGTCTGTCTGGAACGCATAAACAGAGATAATCAGAGTGATACAAACAGTGAAGTCACAGTGACCGTATATCAAGACCATTTGAATGCTGCTCAGATTCAAGGTCTTACAGATGTGCAAAGATACATATACATGTAGTTTAGGGAGATTGAAATGTATTCTGAGCTGAGGACCCATTGGGATGTGCTTGGAAGCAAGGGCAAACCCAGACACTTCTCATTTGACCTACCACTTACGACAATACATTACTAGATACATACCAAGGTATCTGTAGACTCTCCCAGCATAAGGAGAATAAGGAAGCCTCAGTGCTGCCCAGTCTGATGGACACTAGAGGTTCATGGGTGAATCTCTGGTGACAGGAGGCCTGTGCATGATGGATGTCCTCTTGCTGATGGAGGCTAATATCTATCAGGAGCAGGGAGGGACCTACTGGCCCCAGGACGTAAGTTGCGCTCTAAATCTGGATTTCCAAGGTGTACACACGTAGTTAAGTGAAACTTAACAAGGATCAATTAGGGAAATGAAAATTTGATGCTGTTATTTGAACGTTTTACACATGTAAACATTTGACAGCGTAAATCTTTTGGCTCTCTGGAACTAGAAAATGTGTCCAACAGTTGTTTGTTTTGATATAATGCACATCTAGCAAGTGAAAAACCCAACTGACAGCAGCAGCTAAGTAAAAACAGGGTCACATGTCCTTGCACGCAAGATAGCAAAGTGTTTAATCATCTTTATAAGGTCAATATCTGTCCACAGTCACACAAGCATAGACTGCAAATCTGACAAAGCTGACAGTATCACGCAATGCGTTCACCTGGAAGTTAATGATAAGAATGAATGCCCTTATTTAGAGGGTTTGGGATCTGAAATAAAAGCTGGCAGCACAAACTTGAAGGCCATTAGACAATGAAAAACAATTGAGGATAGGTAATGCGTATTTGAAACATTTGTACACATCAGTTTTTTCATACCCAGTCATGAAATGTACTGTAAAATATAAAGGAAAGGACAGCATTCTGCAAGGAAAGACACAAAGATTATTGAACTATCTAGTGGCATGTGCCAGAAAACATTCTGACTTCTTTTCATGAAGGACATGCCATTGTAATTTTGTATTGTCGTGTGACTGAACAACAAAGTTTGAAGGGAGGTCGTGCAGAAGGAGTGTGTTTCTAAAGCAGGATTCGTGACTCATTTTAGACTGTATGCAGCTGTCTGATGAAATAAAGGATAAAAAGCATGAATAATTCACAAACACAATCTTAAATGCGGAGAGAGATTTTTAGGAAGACCTTAATTGAACTTGTGTGGCCAGATTGACCTAGACTTCCCTGGCCTTTTTCAATCACAGAGTGCACCAATAAAATTATTACTGCTCACAGTAGAAGTTCGAATTGGCAAGGATCACTGTAAAAAATGACATTGGAACTTGCTACATTGGAAAGTGCAATATTAGGATATGTTAGGCTAAATAGTGCCAAAAAATAAATATCATAACGAATTTTTTGACAATTGTATTCAATTAAAAAGAAATTTCGGTCATGACATTTGGAAATTAATGTGCGACTGAATCAGGAATCCTTTTGGATGAAAGCTGTAACTTCTTACAGTGATTTTTAAAGTCAGCCCTTTTGAGAGAGATCTCAATTTGCATTACAATGGCAGATAAGTTGCTGCCAAAGTGCCTCTTGTTTATAATGCCTTACGGGAACATCTCAGCATTTGTCAAGCATTTACTATCCAAAGCAAATGCTTCCTCGGTATTGACAGATCAGTTCCTTTGCTTGGCCCAGTGATGTGGCCAAAGTACATACGACACCAAATAATATGGGTGTTGTTAAAAAAATTAAGCAAAGTCACTTTGTGTTATGCCTCTATATAAAAGACATGACAGTAGAAGAACAGCATTGTCTAATTTCATTGGCTCGAGACAAACTCACTGCAGCCTGCTGATAGAGTTTCCAGCAAACAGCCAGAGGGGCCTCTGAAAGTTCAGCAGGACTTATCAGCTCACAACAGTGGGGTAATACTATTCTTTCAGCTCAGCAAGCACATCCACTGGCTCCGTTCTCACAACATTGAGATGACATTGGGAGATTTCATCATGCTCTGGAAAGGGTGATGTTCATAGTTACATGATGCTTGGTGTGCGCTTATTTCCCTAATGCCCACTACATCATATCTGTCCATATGATAGAAATTTTTCCACCTCAATGCACCATTAAAGGGATGATTTAACCAAAAATGAAGATTTACTCACACTAATGTCACAGAATGATAATAAATATTTTTTAATTAATTAGTAAAAAAAACTTTAATTAAAATTTTGTATTGTCATAATTGACTTTTTGTCATAATTTCAATATTTTGTCAATTATCTCTTTATCTTATGACTTAATATCGTAATTTTGACTTTTCATGTAATAATTATCGCATACTGTCATATTATCATATCTCATATTTTTTCATGAGTGTAGCTCATAATTATGACTAAATATCTCATATTTTTCAACTTTTCATGTCATAAATATATGTCAAAAAGTATGGTTAATCAAGGCCTTTTTCTTATGTGTCATGAATGGGTTTCCATTCTTCAACACAAAATCTCATAGACATAACACCACACTCTTAAAAATAAAAGTGCTTCACAATGTTATAGAAGAACCTTTTTGTCTAAATGGTTCCATAAAGAACCTTTAACATCTGAAGAACCTTTCGGTTTCACAAAAGGTTATTTGTGGCGAAAGCAGGTTCTTCAGATTATAAAAAGGTAAGAAAGAGATGGTTCTTTAAAGAACCTTTGACTGAATGGTTCTTTGTGGAACCAAAAATGGTTCTTCTATGGCATCGCTGTGAAGAACCTTTTGAAGCACCTTTATTTTTAAGAGTGCAGAGTCCTTGCTCCATTGAAACACTACAACTTTAGTTTTGCATAATCCATAATGGTCCATTTGCTTGTTATGAGCTTGTGAACTGATAATCCTTTGTGGAGATCTTCTGTTCTTATTATTTAGCAACTGCTAAGTAAAACATGGGATCAGGTGGGATTAATTGCTAATGGGAGAGCTTGTTTTGTGAATTAGTCAGTGACAGGATCAGCTGTGAGGGTGTTTATTAGAGTGATTCAGCAGCCATGCTTACTATCAGTCTCATCAAAGAGCCGCTCTTCCAATTGCTTGATGGATCTCTACTTCTTTTTTGCCACGTTCTACACAGCATTTTCTGATCTGTTCACCAGAACTGACAATTCAGGCAAGATAAAGCAAAATCGACCCATTCATCTCAGAAAAATGCTCACAAATATCCACATTAAAAAAAAAAGATTAAAAAAAAAGAACATAATTTTAACTAGTTAGTGTAGCTAGATTAAAGTACTCTAATTGCAATTATAAATGGCTCATACTGCATTTTGAGATTTTTTTTAAAAATTGGTATTGGTCAATATTGGACATTTAATTGTGGATGCCCATTTCCCCTATTTTCACGATTAGATTACCTTTGCCATCATCCAATGCTCAATTAAATTATTTATTAACACTGTTAAATATAATTCTTTAGCAAATTTATTTATTATTATTTGATTATTTATCGGCCAGACTTGTAATATTGGTGCATCCCTACTCACAACCAGTGGCGTGCACAGACCTCCGGAGGGGCAGGGGTGTAGTGGCGTTACGAGGGCCCAATTGCGGTCCAGGGGTAAAAATTGTGGTCCGGGGGCACCTTGTCAGACTCTGTTCCGTGTCTGTGTGTGTTTTCTTCCCCCACGTGCTCCAGGTTATGTTTTTGTCCTTATTTGGTTATCTTCCTTTTCCTGTCATCATAGTTCATTAGTTTCTCCCTGTGTCTCATTATTAGTTATCCTCCTCACCTGTCTGCCCCTCGTTATCTGCCCTATTTGAGTTCTAGCCCGTTCAGTTCTCCTTCGTCCGGAATTGTTTATGTCAACCTCATCAGCTACGTGTGTTTTCCTGGTTCCCTTGTGTTGGATTATATTATTAAAATCTCCTTGTTGATGATGTACTCCTGGTCTCCTCGTTCTTTGCTCCGCACTCCCTCACAGTAGAGAAACGTAACACACCTAAATCGGACCAAAAGGGCACTTTAACATCAGTGGTTAAAAGGGCAGGGGCTTGCCCCCCATGGAATCCCCCCTTTGTACAAATTATCCAACTTGTCAAATATGTACAAATTGCCGTGAGATCGGGTTGAAAAAAAAATCAGGCCAATACAAACAGAAAGGATTCATAAAGGTTACAAAGTAGTGCAAAGTGTAATAAAAAGACAGCAATTTTAAAAACAAATCCCCCTCAGCCTTCATCCTGCAGATAGTATGGCAATTCACATCACAATATAGTGCACACTGATAATAATTATGTGCTGGAAAAGTATAATAAAGTTTCTTAATTTGGTGGTATTTTTTTGATGCCATAGTACCTCCAACCAGATCCTGAAATGGAGATTAGTTTGCAGTCAGCTAGGTGTGAATCCTATAAATTGACACAGGCTTTATGAGATCCCTGAATTTGCCATGATGAATCATCTAAATGTTGAAACCTTCAGCTGCGTCCCAGAGAGCCTTCCAGAGAGAAATATTGGCTTTTCAATTGGTCTTTTTCCTTCTAAATGGATACAATACCAAGCAATGTCAATGACACCTTGCCGGAAACAACTATTAGCTATTATTATGTAGCTCAAAATTTCTTTCCTATTTTCTCCCATGCTCATGATAGTTTTTGCAAGGTTAAAACAATGGATTTGCCCTCCTAACATTTATTGTTTAAGAAAAGACAAGGGAAAATGTGTTAAACTAAATAACATGCCTTTACTGTTAATGCAATAGTGCTTAATTGTCCATCAGCTTCAGTCTAAACCGTCCTTGAGTGCCGGATGAATAATTTGCAGTTATCCTCTGATCAAAGTTCCATTACAAAAACACAATAAGTTTTACCAGGGATGAACTGCTGAACATTCGGCTTTAGAACGGCGCTGCCTAGCATCCATCTGGTGAATCTCCGCTCTCTACCCAACAAAACGGACAAACTTCTTCTGCTCTCCCAAATAAGGACTTTTCAAACTCTGCTACTCTATGTTTCATGGAAACCTGGCTGAATTAAGCCATTCTGGACAGTGCGCTACAACAAATCGCGTGGCGGTGGAACATGCTTCTACATCAATGAATGGTGGTGTACAGATGTAACAGCACTGAAGAATATGTGCTGTGATGATCTAGAAGCGTTTTTCATTAACTGTAAGCCTTTCAAATCGCCACGGGAGTTTTCCTTGGTCATTCTCGTAAGTGTTTCCTCCACAAGCATGTCTGAACGCAGTGCTGCAACAGCTGGCTGATCAGATCACAGACACAGAACAACAACACCTGGACTCTGTTATAATCATTCTCTTGGACTTTAATAGAGCAAACATCACACATGAACTGCCTACTACAGGAATGGGGACAGAGCTTTGAATAAACAGACCAAAAACACACTGACAAAGGAGATCAGAGTGGCTAAGAGAAACTACTCCGAAAAGCTGAGAAACCAGTTTTCTGCCAATGACCCTGCATCAGTGTGGAAAGGACTGAAAGACATCACCAACTACAAGACACCATCCCCCAGCACTGTGGAGAATCAACAACTGGCCAACGATTTTAATGAGTTCTATTGCAGGTTTGTAAAACTCTGTCTCACACCCATTCTGACTTTCTCTCCATGGATCTATTAACACCTCCAGCAACCTCCCCCTTTCCCCCCTTATCCCCCCTTAGGTCTGTGAAAAAGATGTGTGTCAGGTCTTCCGGAAACAGAAGAGAAAGAAAGCACTAGGCCCAGACAGTGTTACACCAGCCTGTCTGAAATCCTGTGCTGACAAGCCTTGTCAAGAAGGCCCAGAAGAAACTGTACTTCTTTCGCCTACTGAGCGCCAATTGCAGCGGATAGTCTGGACTGCTGAGCGAATCTGGTACAACCCTCCCCACTCTCCAAGAACTGCACTCATCCAGAGTGAGTAAAAGGGTTGGCAAAATCATTCTGAACCCCTCACACCCAGCCCACTTCCTCTTTGAACTGTTGCCGTCTGGTTGGGGCCACAGAGCACTGAGCACCAGAACTGCCAGGCATAAGAACAGTTTCTTCCCTCAGCCAATCCATCTCATGAACAGTTAACTTGGCAATAAACGTGTAATACACAACACTATTTATACATTTATTTATTTAACACACATACCTCTTTTTACATTTCTTTGCATTTGTACATAAGGCACGTACACACAAATACCATCTATTGTCTTCTTTGTAATTGTGTTTTTTTTTTTTGTATATTATTTCCTATTTTTATTATTTTTATTATCTGAGTCTTGTCTTGTCACTGTCATTCTGTTTGTGTTGTGGAAGCTTCTGTCACCAAAACAAATTCCTTGTATGTGTAAGCATACCTGGCAATAAAGCTCTTTCTGATTCTGATTAGGGTCCATGATGCTGTTTTTTTTCCCCTCATTACATTTGTGGAAAATGCTTGGCAAAGCATTTTATCTGTTAAGAGTGCAATTATGTTGTTTGGAAGCTTGAGAGCATTGCTTTGGGGTTGCACAACAATCTGTTCTAAAACTTGTCATGTTCTTCCAATATAATTCAACAGAGAATCCCTTTGTTTAATCATGAGTCTGAAACATGAACTAAAGGCAGTCAGCCAAAAGCTCTGGAGTTGCATGAGACAGTACCTGAGCACCCTGAAGTCACGTTCACTTCACTTCACTTTGTCTCAGGGCACATTGCCGAGACAGACACAATAAATGAGCAGTAATTTGCAGACTGAGATCAATTGGATAAGACAGATGTTATGCAAATTACTATAAATAACTCAGCTGCTGTTAATTAGGGCCCGAGCACCGATGGTGTGAGGACCCTATTGGAATTGCTCCGTTATTTATTATTATTCTTCCGCTTCTTCTTCTTCTTCGTCTTCTTCTTCTTCTTCTCCAAAGTGAATCGCATTTTTGAGGGCCTAAACATGCTCCAAAACTCATGAAACTTTGCACACACATCAGAACTGGCGAAAATTTACATCTGATATGTGTTTCAGAATTGGGCGTGGCAAAATGGCTCGATAGCGCCACCTGTAAAATTTCAATGGAGTGCGCCTCCGAGCTACGTTTTACGTACATGTACGAAAATCGGTACACATATGTAACACACCATTACCCACAAAAAAGTCCATGTTAAAACATGCTAGCAACACTTAGCTAAGTGTTAAAGCATGCTATTAATGCAGTGAAACAGAAAGTTTCTGTAACTCATGCATACAATATCCAATCTGCCTCAAACTTCCCATGTTTGAGAAGAGTCCTGGCCTGAACTCAACTTAAGGCCAATATTCAATTATAGTCATAGCGCCACCTGTTGGCAGCAGGAAATTTGCCACAAATATTTACCACTTTAAAAGCATATTGCCCAACGTTCGCTGTTCTCCTATGGCTACTGGGTGGCGGTGAGCCCGGGTGCGAGGGCCCTTTCATCGCTGCTTGCAGCTTTAATTATATTTTGAGCCTTTATTACCTAATTTCTTGTTGCACTTGAGAAGAGTTCAATGTGCGACATGCTATTAGAAGTTTGATTTGACTTCTTATGGCTTAGTGACATTCATTAATTAAAGCTACACAGTACTACTATACACAGAATTTCATTACTGAGCAATTATGGTAAGCCTGTAATAATAATTTATATTTTAGAACTGTCACAAAGTATTTCCTAAATTGCACAGTTCCGGCTACTATAACGCACATATGGTGGTAGATTAAAAGAAGCTGGAAGCTGGTAGCTGTGACAGCTGTTGATGAATCATTCAAAGCGGCAACCATGGTTGAACCAAGAAACATTGAACCAAAAAGAGTAAAGTTATAATAATTGTTCATAGCTTCCACCATCTGACCTTATTTGATATTAATCGTTATGTCTACACTGTAAGAAAAAATCCAACCATCCATAGAAGAGTGGAAAAGGTGATACACAGCCATTTCAAAGAAAAGTCTGTAAAAATATGGCCAATTATAATGTGTTAGTATGAAGGATTTTCCATTTTGATTTTTCAGGTTCTTTACTCGCAATCTGAATTATGCATGGCATTGTTCTTAGGGTTAAAGGAAATGGCCATAAACTTAACTGATAATATCCTTTCAGAAAATTACCAGTACTTTTTTATGTTTTTCTATGAATTTATTTATTATAGTGTAAAATGAGTAAAAACAATTCAAAAACTGAGTAAAACACCTGTGAAAAATCAATCCAGAAAATCCCTTCATATTAACACAGTACATTGGACCCTATCTTACAGACTTTAGAGTGCAGAGTTAGGGAAATGTCCGTCAATTTTACAAATAATGCCCTGACAGAAAATTACCAGTACCTTTTTTATGGATTTTTAATGGATCTTTTCTTACAGTGTAGACATAACAATTAATAGTAATATCAAATAAGGCTGAACGGTGGAAACTATTATAAATTATTATTATAACTTCAGTCTTTTTGGTTCAATGTTTCATCATTTTTACAATACGTAATTCATGTGTAATTACCAAGCAACAATTATTGCAATAATTTGCAGTTTTGGGCTTCAACCAACCGGATCTTATGAGAAAATAAACTGCAACTATGTTACAATGGGGTGATTTCGTATGAATTTCATATCAATTAGATTTTTTACAAAAACTTAACATTTTTAGAAAAAAGCAAGAAGATCCACCTCGAACACCAACCCTAAACCTAACTGTCATTGGGGAATAAGCAGATTGTAAAACCTATGAATGAGATCATAGAATTTATACAAATTAGTCACCAATTGCAATGAGAGTTTGCTTACATATTAAAAAAAATACTGTGGACTGGATTGCATAATTTCCAAGGACAATGATTACCACAGTTCATGAAGACTTTTAAAACAAAATATGAAGATAAGAGTGAGAATCTGACCTTCAGCTGGGTTGCCTTGCAGGGAATCTCCAGAGACACATCAACTCTGGATGATGGGCAGTAAAAACAGGCAGTCTCAAGCATGCCATCATAATGTCTTTTCCACTGCATTTATTTTTCATTAACATACACATTTTCATACCTTGGAGTGATAACCTACCTTAATTTTTGAGCACAACGACGTCTCACAGAGTGGATGAAACTATTAGCCAATAATGATCATGTTTTACTCTTAGGAAAAATAGTGACAGTGCACAGCTGAAGATTACAAGATAATGTCTTGTTTACTTGCGCAAGCAGGCTAAATCAGCAATCTTGCTTCTAAATACACCATTAAGAGAAATGTGAGTACAGAGCTGCCATATTATTAATTGCTAAGAGGAAAACCGTTGGGTTTGCAGCAGTGCCGACAAAGAATCGCAGGACATAATGGGAAAAAGTTCCTTCTGAAATTCAAATATTGACTCAGTTAATGTACTTGTTTATTGGATTAATACATTTGGGATGGACACAAAGAATCTCCCTGGTTTGAAAATGGTGTGCATTTTACATCCTCATTAATTTAATGATTTTTTATAATTTTTTTGGTCTGAGTTGAATGTCTTAATTAGTAACAAAAACAGAGGAAATGTTGTTATGTGGGATGTGCCTGAAGACACAGGGTCTCGCTTTCCACACAGGGCCCATTTAGGTCTTGTTCTAGGCACCAAAAAAGAGGGGAATCACTGATGAGCAAATAACAGTTAGTTGAAATGAGCTGTGGGAAAAGACATCCAGTCATTTGGCTCTGTTGAGTGAGGAAAGTGCACATAATCAAAATGCAAACCATCAGCTTTCCGACTTGAAATGATTAGGCTAATGAATCAAGTAAACGTGTTTTCAGAAGCATTTGGAAAAATAAATGTGTTCAATCTGAATGATATGTGCTATGACACAGATATGAGTGTCGTGATTCATATAAAATATTTCCCGATTTGCCTCAAGCGAAAGCGATGTGCTGCCGCTCGGTTTCCCAGAGAGTTTCTTGAAGGCAATAATGTCTACCACTGCAAATAAACAAATATTCAAAAATACCTGCAATGGCAAAGTCTATTTAAAACATATTTTTTAACTTTTTGAGCAGAATGCTGCCAGGGGAAACATGGGATGTGAAACACATTAGTGGTGGAGTTTGGACCGTAAAAAAATCAGCATACATTTTTAAGCTGGCAAGTCATGAAACAGTGTCCCTGCGCCTGCAGTACGAGGTACAAAACACTCTGGTGACTCATCACTTAAACATTGAGGTATAAAAGACTAGACGAGAGAGGGACCCAACCCCCATCACAACGCACAAAAATATGACCTTCACAGTTTGATGCTTGGCTTGTGTCTAAAGAAACACTCAATGCCTGGCCAGTGAACAATAATGCACAACACTCTAATGATTCTGTGTGGATCAGGTTTACAACAAATTTTCCCGGTGTTAGGTAATAATCAATAGAAAGTGACCAAAATCATATTAGAAGACATAATAAATGAATAACAACTACCACTTTAATTAATTACAACTTAATTACACTGTTCAAAACATTTATTAAGCTTATTTATTCTTCAGAAAACAGCTATTATTGTTGCATATGTTGGGTCTTTGCATTAAAAAAAGAAATTAAGAAATAAAAATGTAAAAAGTATTTAAATTAATAAATTTACATGCATTGTTATATAATTATATTACAATAATACATATTTAATTATAATTCATAATTCATATATAAACTATTTAAAATATTTTTCTAATGCAAATGCAATTAATACACAAATATACATTTAAATGAATATATTTAAATATATTATTATATAAATGATAGAATATTATTATATTTATTAATTAATTTTTATTAATATATTATAAAATCTAATGCATATGTTGGTGCTATCTCTTTTAAATGTGTATATATATATATATATATATATTTTTTTTTAAATATATATACACACACATGTATGTATAGACACACACGCACACACACACACACACACACACACACACGTATATATATATAATTTCTACTTAATAATAATTAATGTATTAATAAATATAAAATAAAAACTAATGATTACTAATATGAAATTTTAAAAAACTAAATACTATTTAAAAAAATTAGATATCATAACATTGATAATTTTTTAGATAACTAACCAGCGATTAACTTATAATAACAAATTTGGCATGGACTGATTTGGTTGATACACACACACACACACACACACACACACACGTATATATATATAATTTCTACTTAATAATAATTAATGTATTAATAAATATAAAATAAAAACTAATGATTACTAATATGAAATTTTAAAAAACTAAATACTATTTTAAAAAATTAGATATCATAACATTGATAATTTTTTTAAAAGATAACCAGCGATTAACTTATAATAACAAATTTGGCATGGACTGATTTGGTTGATAATAATATCTGGATCACTTTATGCACATTGTAGGCCTACTCATATGCTTTCTGTTTCAAACCTGTCCTTCAAAGCAATTTGCATCTCTAACTCACATCTACTGGAATTTCAGAAAGTAATATAATTAGTTCTAATTCTCAACTCCAAGTTGGAATTTCCACAAGATTTCCACCTTCTTTCAACTACTTGCCAGATGGCCTTGAATGCGTAATGTATGATAATACATGATAAAATATACAGCTTCGGACACATCCATATTTCACTGTACATTAAATATTTGTGGGTGGATCTGATTGTTGTTGCAGCCACCAGAAAAATATAACAGGCCTCAGATGCATCATTACAAATATCTTAGAACTACCCATAACTTCTGTATCAAAGGAGGGCAATTTCCTTTATCACAAAACATTAAAGTGCCAGAGGAAATAAAAATATAAAAATATACATTAAAATATAAATGTAATTTAAAAAAAATCAAATTATGTCTATAGAGTGAAACATGCTAGTTATGCTATCATCTAAAACTAGTAACAAAAGTAGGAGGATGTTTGTGAAATTTATTCAATTGTGACTCTACCATAACTTTATGACGTGTCATAAATGTTCAATTAACAACCATTAGTGAAGTTGTCTGGTTTTTAGAACTTGTGTAAGAATGAATAATTTAAGGCTTTTTGAGCTTCATATCCGCTGTACTGTTTAACAACTAAGCTATTTCTCGCTGATGTTTTCCTATGTGATGGGTTCTCTGTCCCAGTCCATCAAGGTTTGGGTTATGGGCTCAACATGCCCCCACCGGACCACAATGAAACCCACTGGGACTTGGATCCAGAATAGGAAGCCAGTGTCATATCCATGAGGTAACTGAGACTAGCAGCACATGTAGGCCTACGAATACAAAGAGAAAACTTCAGAGGTTCTTCTGAAATGTCGTTTGATCATTATTAATCAATTGTTAAAGAAATAACCAGATTTTCCTTTTAAAGTTCAATAATCTTTAGAAAACATTGTGAGAGATATGCAGCAGCATAAAGTGGTTTAGTTCGCCCTCTTTTGGCGGCGACCGGAACTTTCTCATATTGTCAGAGACTGAGACGCTTTTCATTTTGTACTTTAACCTTGAGATAAACCGTGAAGCACTGGATGTTCTGTAGATAAACAAGTGTGAGATAAATGGTTTGACGTACAAATTGGATTTTTATGTTTCGGTCTCTTGTTTTTCCCAGTACCTGCATCAGAAAACAAACACAAAACACTCTTAAATGCATCTTTGCAGTTTATTTGTATATCGGTTTACAATTCACTGCACATGAGATTGCTCTATGTCCACATTCATATGGACAATCTGTGTCTGAACCCATGGCACACATATTAAACAAAGGCAGCTTGTGCTGTGATAGGTGTTTCAATCAAACACGGAGTGAAAATTATCCTTGTTGATGATGTTATGAAATCCAAAAACAAGCTTCTTTATGTGGTGCAGATGGATAAAGACAAACACAAACTTGGTTGTGGCATTCATTAAAACATGAACAATTACCTTGTGAAGTCACTCTGTCTTAAGACATTTCAAGCTAATGTGCACACACAAAGCACTCTTAAATGCATCTTTGCAGTTTATTTGTATATCGGTTTACAATTCACTGCACATGAGATTGCTCTATGTCCACATTCATATGGACAATCTGTGTCTGAACCCATGGCACACATATTAAACAAAGGCAGCTTGTGCTGTGATAGGTGTTTCAATCAAACACGGAGTGAAAATGATCCTTGTTGATAATGATGTTATGAAATCCAAAAACAAGCTTTTTTATGTGGTGCAGATGGATAAAGACAAACACAAACTTGGTTGTGGCATTCATTAAAACATGAACAATTACCTTGTGAAGTCACTCTGTCTTAAGACATTTCAAGCTAATGTGCACAGTCATGCTGACGATAACAGGAAGGTCTGGCACTACTTAAACTAAGACTTAGCAATGCATGTAGTATATTTACAAAAGATATTGCTCCAAAATCCATTAATGCTGCTAAACGCACAATCCGCTGTAACATAATGAGGCATAACAACCTTAAAACTCCTCCAACATCATTAACAACTCATCCCTTTATATATGAGCGTGCAGGTTTGTCTCGCATCAACATTTCAGCATTCAAAACATTTAAAAGCAAGTGCAAAATATATGTCCTGTGTAATTGGACACATTGCATTTTGCATTTTGAAACAAAGGACATTCTGACGGGGTGGCGGGGCGGGGGGCAAGATCTGAAATGTTAGATGTAAATGTGCTGAAATGGCAACATGGATCATAACCATAACAAGTCCAAGCATAAGTTGATTTAGGAACAGAAAACGGTAGATAAACCAATAAATCTGCCTGTGCCTGCCTATATCAACTAAAAACAAAAAAACACTCAAGAGTCTCCAGCCAAAATGGGTGAGTACAGCACATTTATAAACAGAGAGGCCATCAATCTACCTCTGTTCCTGAATATGATAGAGTAGTTACAGCTGACGCGCTTGTCGAGCGGGTTATACGACCAGTCATACCGCGAGAAAGAGTGCAACGGTAGAGAATCATTCAGCCCAATGAGTAGTGCAAGCTTTTCCAAAAGGCACTGGAGTGTACTGGAAAATATCAATCATCTACATATTCAAAAAGCACCAAAGAAAAACAAACCAAAAGAATAAGAACACAATCCACAGTTCAAAACATGCAAATACATCAAATGAATTGACATTCGTTGATATTGTAGTTAAAACCACTATCTGTGGCATGTGTTAAAGGCACCTAGTGTTAAACTGATCAAGCATCCCATAGGAAAAGAATAGGAGAAAGTAATAGAAATACTTTCTATGTCCTAGTGTTTCTGGTGGCGTTCCAACCTTATTAACATGCTTGTGTTCATCATTTAATGATTTGATCATTCTAAAGGCACTATCTGTATCAGAAATGTCCCTTAATACCTTGCATTTCCAGCAAATATTTTTGGCATGTGAACAAACAAACACATGTGCTTGAAAGTGCCAAACAATTTGTGGTAGTAGTAAAACATGACTTGAGGTGTACACAAAACCAAATTGCAAGAGTCAAAAACATAAAAGAAATATATTAATTTTAAAAGCACAGTATGAGGTTGCTGCATTTTTGGTGTACATGCATGCACCAGTGATAGCTGCAAACTGCTCCTCCAGACCCTCCTGCTCCTGAAACAGAGACTGGATTGTTCTTTCACACTTCCTCGTAGAAGGCCATCTGAGCCATGTAGGCAGAATTTCTCTGCAACAGACAGACATGACAGAATACGAACATTGTTACTGTCTTTTGAGGAATGCAAACTATTTCATGATAGGAAAAAACCCCCCAACATTTTCTGCTGACTAAATTCTATTAAAGGGGTCATATGACGTTGCTAAAAAGAACATTCTTTTGTGTATTTGGTACTTAACCACTGATTTCTAGTTGTGTCCTCTTTTGGAAGATCAAACAAAGTAGTTTCGCTTTCACAACAAAACAGCGTCTCCACGACATGGCAGCGGCAGCAGCAACAATACTACAGCGAGAATCAAAGTTATACCTTCTTTCTTTGAGTGAACGTTTGGGCGGTGTTATGCAAATCTTCCTACACAGCGACGTAGACATGTGGTGGCGTGTTTAAACGAGGCGTTTTAGGGGGGCGTGGACGAGTCTTAACTTTTATAAAGAATATCTCTTTGGGTTTAAGACTTTAGTCTTTGCAACTTTAGGAATCTTATCTATTCACGAACAGCTTGTAACACTCCAAAGAGAAAGGAAAACTTGAAATCGTATCATATGACCCCTTTAAAACATTCATGCAATTTGACAGCAACCATCCACTTTGAAGTTCAGTGCAAGTAGTCAAATTTCTAAACCCATATATTATATAAACTATTTACATATTTATAATAAGTAAATAAATAAATACTTACAATCCACATTTTTAACAAATAAAAGCAGCCTTGGTGAGCATAAGAAACTTTAAAAAACTAAAAAATTTACTGAACCTTTGAACGATAGTGTATTTATTATATCAAGGTCAGTAAGATTTGTATGGGTTTGAAAGAAGTCTCATGTTCACCAAGGCTGCTTAATTAACCATGTAACAACGCCTATTTTCCAAAAAATTAGTTGTGGTGAGCATTCAGTATGCCTGAGTGTTTCTTACATTGCTGTGGGGAATATAAGGAGGTTCAGCGTAACTCCTGAGACTGTAGAGTCCAGCCTGTTGCTGCTCTTCCAACTTCAGGGACTCAATCTCTGATTTGAGCTCCTTCAGCTGGTCTTGAAGATGTTTGCTCTTTTCCATGTACTCTAGCCTGACACACACACACACACACAAGGAGACAGCAGCGTATATTCAGCTTAATTTTTCAATAGTTCTTCAGACAGAATGTGATCAACTGCATACCGTTCTCTCTCAATCTCCATGGAAAGTCTTTTCATATCGGAGTCCTTGAAGTCCATTCTTATGGAGCCGCCCATGTCTACAGTCATATCTGGACTCTCCGGCCCAGTGGGTGGAGGAGGGCTGGAGTATGCTGCTATTAACTGAGTGCATGACACAAATGACATGCTTTTAAAGCATTATAAGGATAATAAACAGCAGAATACTTTTGTTACATGTCATAGCAACATTACAGGGTATGTTGGTTTGGTGATTTCCAGGAGTTTCTGCTTTGCCCTCCGTTCTGCATCTTTAGCCTCATTCAGATCCTGTTTCAGGTGGTCTGCCTCCTTCAGTCTGAATGCCACAAAATACAAGACAAGAATTGAACTTCTCTAATTAAATGTTTCTCTGTAATACTTGATTCTGGTTGGACAATCACAGCACTGAGTGTCAAGTATTTTAGCACTAAAATACTACGAACTATATTAAAAAGAAAAAGAGAAAACCACTCACTGCTCCTAATTTATGTTTACTGGAATAATTTAAAAACTTTTTTAATTAGGAGAGAATAACTAAAGGCTACAAGCTATTGTTTTTTATTTATATTGATATTTACACTGGTGGCCAAAAGTAATTGTAATAATATTTCACAATATTAAAATATTTGTACTTGTATTGGTATCAACTACTGACAACCCTACTGGCCCACCTCCTTTCCGACTGCTCAACAAGCTTAACCGCCAGGGATTCTGCTTCTCTCATCTTCTGCTCCATCAGTCTCTTCTCCTCTTTGGTTTTGAGGGCTGTGACCTCCAGTCTCTGCCTGTCCTGTTCTGCTTCAGCTGCTTTGTGGGCCAGTAATTTGGCCTCCTCCTCTGCGATCTGGGCTTTCTCTGCCAGAAGGTCGGCCGTCTCCTCGGAGCGCAGCTGCAGAAACGGAGACAGATAAGAAAGGCTTACAGAATCAGGCTCAGGGAGTCTCAAAGCATGGATGGAATTCTAATGGGAGTCCAGGACAATGGTTTGGACCTTAATAGCTCTGCAGTTCATCTCAAATTTACGCCTGGACCACATACTTTTATACCGCTGGGGCTATGAGGACATATATTACAAGCTGGCGTGGAAAAGAAAGTAAACTATTTGGCATCACTCAATTTCAAGCTTGGCAAACCCCTCACTAGAGCTTCATTGGCCATTCGAGCCTCGTCCTGTAGTTGGAACATACGACGCTCCATCTCTTCTTTCGCTCGCTCTGCTTCCTCCCTCATCTGCTTCTCCCGTGCAAGAATCTGACGCTCAACCTAAACACACACACACACACACAAGACAATGGGAGAGATCTTGCACAAGATAATACAAGATGACACAAATAAATTTGATAAAAATCTAATTCAAGTACATTGACATTTTTTAAATGTTTTTGAAAAACATTGCTTATGGTCTTCAAGCTGCATTTATTTGATCAATAATACAGTAAAAAAAGTAAATTGTAATAATACTTCACAATATTAAAATATTTTCTATTTTAAAATTTAATTTATCTTTTTTTATGCCAAAGCTGAATTTTCAGCAGCCATTACTTCAGTCTTCAGTGTCACATGATCCTTCAGAATTCATGCTAACATGCCGATTTGATGCTCAAGAAACATTTTTTATTATTATTATTATCAACGTTAAAAACAGCTGTGCTGCTTAATATTTTTGTGGAAACAGTTTTATTTTTTTCCCCCAAGATTCTTTGATGAATAGAAAGCATTAATCGAACTAGAAATATCTGAAACATTATAATTGTCTTTACAGTCACTTTTGATCAATTGAATGCGTCCTTGCTGATTGAACATATTAATTTATTTTATAATAAATGTATAATATAATTTGTATTATATTAAACATTTCTATTAATATAACAAATTTACTAACCCCAAATTTTTAACAGAAGTGTGCTTTATCCTGCACATACTGAAGCTAAATGTATTGCATAAGTTGGTATATATTAAGCCTCAGTGTTATTTTAATGTTTATAGGTGTACGGTTCATTATATTTAACGAATGCTCGATTAGCACAATAAACATTAAATGAATAATTCAAGAGAACTGAAGAGAACAAATCATAAGAAATGTAACACCACAAAGTTTTATCATAAATGAACAAGGTTAATGACAATAATCATTAAACTAATGAAAGGAAGTGAAATGACAGACCTTTTTCCTGGCCTTCTCTTCTTTGGCCTGCGTCTTCATCTGTTGGACCTCTATGGAATCCACTTTCCTCCTCCTCATGAACAGGTCGTGATTCCCAATACACAGCTGTAAGATCTAATTTATACAAATGACATTAGCAACTATTTTGAAACACTTTATTACACAAACACTTATAAAAGTAACTCACCAGTTTGTTCACTCTGAGCTGAGAGGAGTAGAATTTAAAAACTTCCTTTTTCTTGTCCAATGGTTTGATAGTAAACTGAGAAGAAACACATATGGTATGTTTGCGCAATTTTGTATTATCATTTATATTTTTGGTCAGGATTTTCTTTCCTCCCAACCTCTTTCTCGCTGTACGAGATGTTTCGGATTCCACTCCAGGGGAAGGATTTGTTGGGGCTGAGCTTGTTGTTGGGGCTGTAGATGTGAAGACCCTGAGCATCAACTCCAAGAAGCAGCTCTGTGTCCCTCTTGTTTTGCTGTGAGATTTAGTAGAGATTTAATTAATCATCTATAATTTGGTGGTAACTACACACAATACACATGAAAATATACCAAGAGAAATGTAATCCTTCAAGTGATCTCAGTTTTGAAAAGCAAGAAATAGTGGGATCCAAAAGTCTGAGATAACCAGACACAACCAAATGCTTTTTCTAATTTAATAACATTTTTAAAGAAGTACACAAACATTTTTAAAGGGGTCATATGATGCTGCTAAAAAGAACATTATTTTGTGTATTTGGAGTAAGGGATCCAAAAGCTTCTTATAACCAGACACAACCAAATGCTTTTTCTAATTTAAGAAAAAATGAAATCGCATCATATGACCCCTTTAATTATCCTTTTTTAAAATCCCAAATGAAGTGTAGACCCCACTGTATATTGAGTCTGTGAGAGGTTAGCTTACTTCCAACCAGTAAACAATAAAGAAATATTTTAATAAATAAAAATAGAAACTTACTGTAATAGAAAAGTAACTAACTCCATACATCTCTAGATCCTGCGCTATTTTTAGATACTCCATCTCAGCTTCATCCCTACAAACACAAAACAAACACAGTGTGCCTTTCATGGCCAGGCGGTTTACTTGGACACGACAGGATATGCACAGTCTTACCTTGTGATGTTTCTGTGTTCAGCATACCAAGCTGTTATCTTCTCTTCCCACATGTCTGGTGTCATCTGGTACTGCATCAGCACCTGGACAATAAAGCACAGAAATTAAACACACAAGTCACGTTAATGAATGCAAATGCTGGAGATTGATAAATGAATTGATTCTGAAATGATACAGCCATTACTCACTCTTTTGGGCAAGAGTTCATCTTGAGCTAAGAAACCTGGCTTGTGAAAGTTTGGATCATAGTCCCCATACTGCAGTAAGGAAGACAAACAGGAAATATTTAATATTAGACACACTATATAATTAGATCAAGCACTGATACAGAGACCTACCTTGGCTTGAACTGCATACGATGCCAAAAGAACAGAGGCTTCTGGAGAGCAAAATATCTCCTCATCTAGTATTTGCTTTTTGACCTTGGTAAAGAAACAGGAAGAAGCTTCATTTCAACTCTAGAAGACCTTTGCTCAAAGAAAACAAGATAAATCATTGCAAAACCCAAAAAGAGGTTTCTGTAGAGCAGAAAAGACCATCACGGAGAGAAATCATGCCAGATTCACAAGAACAATTCCCACATACTTGTAAGAAGAAGAGGTGCTGAGTAATTTCCTGAACAAGCTCATCCTCAACTTTCTCAGGGAAGAATTTGGCAAGAAAATGAAATGTGATCGGAGAGTCCTTTGGAACTTCTTGATCCAAAACCTAGACGGATTTAAAAACCCAACAAACTTGTCAGGGTATTCCTATATTATTATATAATGCTCTCACTGCATTTACATCTCACCTGTTTATCAGGCTTCAGCCAGGCATAGGTGTCTTTCACTGTGTATCGAAGTCCAAAGAACCACGTTTCCCTCAAACCAATGGTCCGACACACCAGGTCAAACAAATCTTTCCCTTTCCATTTTACCTATAAGACACAGATAAACAAAAAACATGATAATACAGGCAGACAGAAACCAAAACACAGTTTTGTATGTTCATATGAGTTTACCTCACAACTGAACTCCATTTCAGCATCCATGGTGCTGACTTTGACTTTAAAAGTCTTCGGTTGCTTCTTCTTCAGACCCAAAATTGACATTGTGACTTCTTAAGCACCTGGAAACAAAGAATTACTGTGAAAGTCAAGTATATTTTACACATTTTAAAGTAAATATTTATTCATAAAAGCAGATTTTAAAACAACAGATGGTGTACAGCTGAGGAAATATACAAACAAATGTCTAAAAATGAAAAATAAATAAAGGGAGAACATTTATAAAATATATAAATATGTATATATATATTTTTTTAAGAGTGTAAAATAATTATGAATTAAATAATTCACCTCCTTGGCATTATCACGAGTGCAGCATGTATCAATCTAATACTAAGTGCTACTTTCACAAATTCACATGGCAGATGCATGGAGTCAGGCGACCACAGGTAACTGTTAAGTCGCACACGCGCGAAGGATTGTTTACATACAATGCCGTAGATTAACAACTTCTATTCATTTTCATGGAAAACATAATCAGTCTTCACCCTTTTTGAGTCAGACACAGTCTGCCATGTTAAAGCGATCGAGCAAGTATACTACTTAGCAAAGATTGAATTTAAAACCTAACATAAAGCATTACGCTATCGTATTTTCTCCGTTTGCAGCGGCAACATGTCACATTAAACTGTAAAGAAAATATCTGCGAATATATTTTCTTTTCACGATTTAGGAATGAAACCAGCTAAATATCAATCGGTTACCTTGAATAGGTTATGTGCTGAAACAGGCCCGATCCACGGCAAGGAGTTCCCAGTCTCTCCGCTAAACCACAACAATGCAAACCGGATTTGGTTTGCTCCCCTACATGAAAATCACTATAAAGCAGTCGAAAAGTGTTTAAAACTCTTTAAAAGCGTCCAATTTCTTATTAAACCATAAATTGGGCGGTTGTGGAATATAAATCTGATGTTATCTTGAGTAGGGGGTTTGGAAAACTTTGTTGTTGATTTTCTTTGCCACCCTCTACTGGAAGGACGTAGAATAACAATTTAAGGAATTTTCAATACCTCAGTGATGTATGTGCACACTCTCAGTTAAATAACATTTGAATGAGGGACTGATGTTTAAGTAAATTGTTATCATATTTTTAAATGTGGTTTATTAAATTGGTTTCATGTGTAATGTTTTATTGGATGTTTTATGTACATATGTGACATGAGTATCATATAGTTGCATGTAGAGGTATATTTTATTTACAAATGCATATATGCATGATTTTATCCAAATGCAATGTATGTGTACATATATCTTTAGCATTTATATAAACGTCATAAATGTATGGACTTGTAAAGAGGTCATTAAAATGTTCTATAAGAAATTGCCCTAAAGGACAGAATTTGTGTAATTGTTCCTAAAGGAATGGCAAACACCAGTCGGACCTTTTCTGACGTGAGGAATGTGATCCTGTCAGCACATAAAAACACAGGGGCCCAGGATAAGGTCTGATACCTGGGCTGAGAACTATGAGCAGGTAAAGTTTAGGCACCAGTACTTTTTCCAGTACAACTGTTTCATGTGCAATTTGCTTTCTCAGGATGTAGCGCTGCTGGATTACCGTGCCCCCTTGTTAGCAGCTGAGTGTGTGAGCTCATTTTTCAGAGGCGACAGAGAGAAGGCCGCTGTCCTGGATGTGGCCTGTGGAACAGGCCTGGTCTCTGCACATGCAAGCATTGCTTTACTTGAATTCTGGTGGGCACAAGAGAACGTGATAAACCTGGTAAAGCAAAGAGATATGTTTTTCTCAATCCCATTTGTTTGAGGAAAGCTGAAGAAAATGGGGTTTCGTCACTTCTTTGGAATAGATGGAAGTCTGTGGACGCTGGAGTTGGCAAAGAAAACTGGACTTTATCAGCAGCTTACGCAATGCCTGCTCGGTCAGGATGAAATTCCTTTTGAAGCTGGTAACCATGCTGTGGACTTTAATTTTTGGGCTTTTACTGTCAAAATGTAATCTGTGTTTTCTTATCAGAAATGCCTGTTTGGATGTCATGTTGCAATATCAGACTGTTGTAATAAAGATAACCAGTTACAGAGTTATTAAAACCATAACATTGTTGAAAGGAATTTGCTGGTTCAGTCTGTAGGACATTCTGCTCATAAAGATTCCACATTTTGATTCACCCATGTTTTAGGTGTTATAACTAATAACCTGAATCATAAAACATGCCTTTTTTTCTCCTTTGTTTCAGAAACATATGATATTGTTATAATTGTTGGAGCTCTGAGTGTTGGGCAGGTGCCTTTGACAGTCATCAAAGAGCTCTGGGATGCTACAAAACCAGGTAACTTGTAGGCCTACATTTCACGGCTGCATCTGAAAGCCGAAAAATGCTGCCTCTGCAGACAGTATACAGAGATAGGAAGCAAAAAAGGCACGTCCGAATTCAATGATCATATCGCATATCGCATGTATTCTTCACTGCCTGTGTTATCCCACAGTCTTGTGGGTTCATGACAGCTGAGCAGTCTGAAAGATGCAGTTGGTGGTCAGTTTGTGTGTAAATGTACATTTTTCAACAACTTTTTCCACGTTTAATGTCATTTCTAGTGAGAAATTAGTATTGTAGTAATTAAACATTTGCTTAGTTATCACCAAAGCTCTCCCTAAATGGTTGTAGATCATTAAAATATTATGCTGCCCCAGAGGCCCATCCAAAATCAGTTTCAGGAGGTACCTTCCTGCACAAATCCCTACCTGCATCAAGTCAGCTGCCTAAGCTTTCAGACACAGCCCACATGTTTAGTGTTATTATTCAAGAACTTTGTGGTTTTATTAATGTGATGTCAATGTTGTACTTTTTGGATGCATATAGAACATGTCAATTTCAGATATTTTCCTAAACTCCATAATTTTCTGGAACTATGTGTGCGTGACTACAAGAGGGAACACTGATGACCGGGAGTACAAGGCTGAGCTGCAGCAAATGATCAGAGCACTCGAGGAAGAGCAGAAATGGAGCCATGTGACTGTAGTTGAGGAGGAGGAGTGGGAGAAGGCTGTTTCAGAACAGGACAGCGGGTACATTCCAGGCGCCATTTATTTGTATCAGAAAAGTTTTAGATGCAATCCATAATTTTAGGACCACACAAGAGCAACCCAGTGACCAAATATTCTCAATAATCCATGCAGCTATTCTTATTCCACCAGCAGGTGGTGGTATTTTTTCAGAAATCATAGTATCACTTGTTTTGAAAATACTTTTGTTCCCCAGAGAAGCTCCTGACAAGAGAAAAGTTCACACGTGATCTATCTGTTTGTTTTGGCACCAAATTATTTCACCTGGCACTGGTACACAGTGCATTCATTTGAAAAACTTTAAGGTTTTTGTTCAAGTAAAGTCCATGAACCTAAAGGATTTTCTGAGAAAATATCTAAGGTGTGTGGTTACAAATCTGCCATTCCCTAGTTACATCTAACCTTTCGGTTTGCCACTCCTCGATACTCTGACCGCTAAACTTTTGAAACCGCTATTTCCGCTGGTGTCATGTGACAAATAAAGCACACAAACAGATTGTAGAGTGTGCTATTTTACAATAAAATTTCCAGTTTAAAAAGTTTCGGTTGAAATACAATGTCCGGTAACACTTTATTTTAATTTAAGGTGTCCTTGTTACACGTACGTTACACATGTTACATGTACTTACTATTATAATAACAATTAATTATGCATAATTGCATGCAAGTAACCCTAAGCCAAACCCAAATACTAACCCTAACCATATAGTAAGTACATGTAGTTTATGAATATTACTATATTAATAATGTATAATTAACTAATTAAATGTATAATTAAACTGTAACAAGGACACCTTAAATAAAGTGTAACCCAATGTCCAATTACATTATACCATATGTGCATAAATAAACATACTCAACAGAGACCATTAAAATACATTTGATTTTGTGACAATTAGACAATACAATAAGTAAATTAACAAATTCCAAAATAACACAGTTTAAATATAACTATTTATGCTTTGAATTTCCTTTTAGAAACATGCAGAACAGGCAGAAACAGTGTTCTGACTAAACAAATATTATAGGAGTGTATGAGAAGGCATTCAGGAAGTGTTGACTTTAGACTTCATAACATATAAGAGCTAATTAAACTTTTTTAAGCAAAATGAATGAATATTAAGAGTTTTTTTTTAATCTCTTCAGCTTAAGCTTCACTACAGCACATTCTGTTGGACTCTTTTTAAACACTTTGTGCCCAGACAAAATGTAAAAAAATTTAATGAGGTGATACTTTCTGTTAAACCGGTTTGGCCTGGATCTGCCGTTTCATTCAGGGCTCGAGCTGACATACATGAAAGAGTAACAATGAACAGAGTGTTCTTTTCCCTCCCTTGTAACATTTGAAACGAACCATTGTCCATCTTTGAAAGACCACCTGTGTGGCAAAGATCATAGCTGTGCTTTTATACGACTATTTCAACTAGAAATATGTACATTTCTTAGCAGGAAGACAACATAATATTTGAATGAAATTTTGAATTGATGATTTTTTTTTTTTACCTAAAAAGGAGAACTGTGCTAAGTACAGTACATGACATTATGTATTCAAATAACATGATGGAAAAACATTTTTACCACATACAATCATGAACATACACTAAATAGTGTAAATATACACACATTAAGACATAAAATGAATGAAAGCTATTAAAATGAACTATAAAACAACAATAATAATCATGACTGCTGAGGCCTGAGTGTAATTTACAGTGGAAATCTTCATCTCAATCAGCTGCACTTTCTAAAGTGCCTCAAATTCTCTACAAAAAAATCTAAATAAACTAAATAAGCAACTGAGATCATTATCAATTTTACATAATAGTAAGGTTCAGCCACTAACAAATACTTCATTTTATCACACATTCTTCATATTCACAGTGCTATGGCAATATATGACTGTCCAAGTGCATGTTAGTCCCTTAATTAATACATATCTTGCATTTTCAGTGTCTCCTTAATCAAATGTATGTCTTGGGAGCATTTTCAGTCTCACTAGGTTCAGAGGCGGCCAGTATCTGATCCAAACCATCATCAATCAGCTGGGACTTATGGCGCTTTTCCACTGCATGGTACGGCACGGTACGGCTCGGTACGGTTCACTTTTGGGGGGTTTTCCACTGGGTACAGTACCTGGTACCTGGTACTTTTTTTAGTACCACCTCGGTTGGGGTTCCAAGTGAACCGTACCGTTACCAAAACGTGACGCGTAAACTCTGCTGATTACGGATTGGCCGGAGAGAATCGTCACAGTCAATCCCGCCCACTCTAAAGCGGTACTGAACTGCAGTAGAAACGCAAACCGTGCCGAGCCGAACCGTGCCGTACTGAGCCGTACCGAGT
Source organism: Sinocyclocheilus rhinocerous (assembly GCF_001515625.1). Lineage (NCBI taxonomy): Eukaryota > Metazoa > Chordata > Actinopteri > Cypriniformes > Cyprinidae > Sinocyclocheilus > Sinocyclocheilus rhinocerous. The sequence goes on along the minus strand of NW_015652998.1, from coordinate 1,285,787 downwards.
CGTACCACGCAGTGGAAAAGCGCCATTAGTCGACACCCCCTCGTCCTGCTCAGACTCTGGCATCAATTCGGCTCTGGAAAGCTGAGACTTTGTAGTTGAGGGCCTGCTCTGGTGGGAGCCCACAGAAGGAGGTGTGCCGTGATTCAAAGGGGCTTTCTGACTCCACTGGGACCTCACAGATGGAGCGCCACTCTGCAGCGACCTCACAGAGACGGGCCGCATCCTCTGGGAGCCCGCCCTGCTGGACCCTGCCTGCGAAGAGCGCACGATCAGATACTTCACTGAACGACCACAGTCGTCTTCTGTTTTGTCTTTGCAGATGGTGGTGCAGAGCATTCCTCCACCCAAAATGAGGACGATGGATGTACCCCAACCGACATAAATGGCACCGCCGATCTCCCTTCGCTGCGAGTCAGCCATCTGTGGGTTGTAAAACGCTTTCACCACAATGCCAGCCGACCAGGAGACGGGGATCAGGCAGAGAACTCCGGCAACAATCAATGTGACACCAGTTGCTGTGGCAATCCTGGCTTTGAATCTTTTAGATTGGTCCATGAAGATGGTGCATTTTCCTCCGATGAAGGCTAAAACAAGACCCACTGCTCCCAAAAGGATCGACATCACTGTGAGGACCCGAGCGGCCTGCAGATCCGTGCCTAGCGCGAGCGTGGACTCGTACGGTTTGCACTGCATTTGGCCTGTGCTTTGGATCACACAGCTCATCCAAATGCCCTCCCACATGATCTCAGAAGTTACAATGGTGGTTCCAATGAAGGCTGTCACATGCCACATTGGCATGAAGCAGGACAGGAGGGCTCCCACCCATCCCAGTAGGGCCAAGGCACTCGCTAGTATGTGCATGCCTAAAGAAGCCATTAGGGCTGTGCAATTAATCACATACGATTGTCATGCGCATCTCGTCAGTAAAGCCGGTCACGTGATTAGTATATCACCTGCTTTCAGATGGAGCGGCATTTAATACACAGAGCCGTAGTTCACTGACAAGCTAGGCGATATCGCGTTCATAAATGATTCATCTGCGATTATGAACGCGATATTGCCTAATTGTCAGTGAACTACGGCTCTGTGTA
>NW_015652998.1:1243175-1284660 GCF_001515625.1 Sinocyclocheilus rhinocerous | reverse complement strand
AATTGTCAGTGAACTCCTGCTCTGTGTAGTGAATGCCGCTCAATCTGAAAGCAGGTGATGGAGATTTACTACTAATCACGGGGCCGGCTTTACTGACGAGATGCGCATGACAATCGCATGCGATTAATTGCACAGCCCTAGAAGCCATCTCGCTGAGGTTCAGTTATACACGTCCACAGCTACACAACGGCCTCTTCGTTCTTCTCACCAGTTAAAGCCTTTTGGAAAGCTTTGTGGTGTTTCCTACTTCACTCATTCCTGTCTGCAGCTCAGGTTTCACTCTGGTGACAGTGATGAGATGTTTATATGCTAAAAAGAGAGAGAATGAATGAGGAGGTGTGTATGGTTAAACAGACCATGTCTCCATTAGTCTGCATGCCAGACTAGACAGATTCCGTCTTCTAGCCTTGGACGATATGGGCGGGTCATGTAAAAGAGGTAGATGGGCTACTGTTTAGATGGGAATTTGCATTAGACTTCTGAAAAGGGCTCAGGTGTTTGTGCATCACTTGCGTTCAGGTATTCAAATGCAGTTTCGATCTCACGCTTTTGTTTTTCTGTTTGAGGTTTTAGAGATTTGTTTGTAGATCTGACCACCAAGGCAGCCTCTATATCCCATTCATAATTGATGCCATAATCATTTTAATATGTTATAAATGAAAATGAATTAAAATTCTGTAATTGTCTCACCCTCATGTCATTTTAAACATATATGACAATCCTCTGTGCAACATAATAGAAGATATTTTGAAGAATGCTGGTAGCCAAACAGTTTTAACTTCCTTGACATCTCAAAATATCAATCATAAGAAAGAAAGTCATATGTGTTTGGAATGATATGTGGGTGAGTAAATTATTACAGAATTCATTTTTGGACTCCCCCCACCCACAATCCCAACCTTTGGGTTACGAGTCCGACTCTCTAACCATTAGGCCACGAATGATTGGGCTACTATACTGCCATACATTTATGATGCACATAAAATGAAAGACAAGTGTGGTAACTAATTTAAAGGACTAAAAAGTAGGTTTATAAATTGTAAAATTTTAAGTTCTGAATGAATGATTTGAATGCCAAAAAGGATTGTTGTGACTATGTTGCTGCTCACCTGTTTGCTTACTATAGTTTCATGATGCATGATGAGCACAGAATGTTTATCTGAAATATTTTCCTAGAGGTCTTTAAACAACAGTGAAGAGAATGCTAAAATTGCTCATTACATTTGGATTTTGTTGTGAGTCAGTCATAGTTTGGAAAATACCTACCAGAAAAAATAAGGTTGGTTTCTTCCTGATGCAATCACAAGCATGTGAGAATACACACTAGCTCACAATGTTTGAGAGCAATAATTTTTATTAAGTACACATTGCTACATGTCATGAATAACGGCTACCAACTATAGGTGAAACTATGTAAATAACTCTACGAGTTTAAAGGGGTCATATGATGCTTCTTTAAAGATCATTATTTTGTGTATTTTGTGTAACAGAATATGTTGACATGCTTTAATGTTCAAAAAACACATTATTTTTCAAATACTGTACATTATTGTAGGTCCTCTATGCCCCGCCTCTCTCAAACGCTTAGTTTTCTACAAAGTCCCTCCTTCCGACAAGCGCAGTCTGCTCTGATTGGCCAACTGACCCAGTGCATTGTGATTGGCCCGAACACCGCAAGCACTCGTCGGAAATGTAACACCCCTTACCATAATCGCGAGCGTCAGCTCTCAAAGTAAATATCAAGATATTAATAATGTCGTTAGTTTTACCATCAGTTCAAGCCCGAAAGAGGAACAGAGTCGCGTGACAGACACAGTGACGTAGATATGTGGGGTGTGTTAGAACGAGCCGTTTTAGGGGGGCGTGGCAGAGTCTTAACTTTGATAAAGAATATCTCTTTGGTTTTGAGACTTTAGTCTTTGCAACTTTACAGATCTTCTTTATGCACAATCAGCTTGTAACACTCCAAAGAGAAAGGAAAACTTGAAATCGCATCATATGACCCCTTTAATGCAAGATTTTTCTACTTAGCAACAAATGTTTGCTATCAATGACTGGCATACATTTTTAATATAGAATAATGCAATTAAAAATATGTATTATTATACTACTGTTAAAAAAATTGGGGGTCAGTAAATTTTTTTAAGAAGTTAATTCCTTTATTCAGCAACAAACTCTTTAAATCGATCAAAAGTGAAGACATTTATAATGTTAAAAAAGGTTTCTATTCCTGTTCTTTTGAACTTTCCTTTAAAGGGGTCATATGATGCGATTTCATTTTTTCCTTTCTCAGAAACAATAATGTACAGTATGTGGAAAATAATGTGTTTTTTTTACTTTAAACCGCATAAACACATTTCATTACACCAAATACACAAAATAATGTTCTTTTTAGCAGCATCATATGACCCCTTTAATCAAAGAATCATTCATTTTATTTTCTGCAATGCTAAAAAATTATTAAAATAGAAAACAATTATGAAATTTAAACAATATTTCACAATATTACAGTTTTTACTGTATTTTTGATCAAATAAATGCAGTCTTGGTAAACATAAGAGACTTCTTTTAAAAAAACATAAAAAAAAAAACACATACCAACCCCAAACTTTTGAATACTGGTTTATATAATGTGAGCAATTACGTCGAATGAAAGACAAAAAATATATATATTTTGAACACACAGTGCCATTTGTTGTCAAATTCAACATTACTTTTTGCGCTGAGACAAAACTCCTGGGACAATGAGTGTCTCAAGTACACAACAGTGATGGAAGCGACAAAATTTCCCCTACTAATGAACATATCAGTAGACCTTTCAAAATACATACTTTGATTTGCACATTTCTTCAATTAATATACCATGAAAACATTTTGAACATGTTTAATGCATTTATATTTTGGGGCAATGCACATTCCAATACCCATTTTTTTGTAACATCATTAATTTGAAGAAATTATTTTTATCTTAATTTCTAACTGTTGTGTAAATCAGTTCCTCTTCAGTTTACTATCATTTGTTTAATCAATCCTTCTTTTTATACATAAGCTTTGCTGCTGTCCACAGACCTGGCTTTTGAATACATCACATTATGGTGATCATCCTCACGCGGTGGGCACGAGCTGCAAAGGAGTCCTCCACCCAGGAAAAGCAAACCTGCAGAAGCCCAGCCAATGTAAAGCGATTCCCCGAGTTCCCTCCTCTGGCTGTCCACCAACAAAGGGTTGTAGAAGTCCCTGATTATGGTATTCGCAGTCCAGCAGACAGGGATGAGGACAAGAAGTCCAGCGATGATGAAGATGACGCCGCTGGCGATAGCAACCTTCGCTTTAGACACCTCATCATCCACAAAGTTGGTGCACTTTCCTCCTACGATGCTCAGGATGATTCCAAACACCCCAGCGATGATGGCGATGATCACCAAGGCTCTGGCGCCCTGCAGATCTTGAGGAAGAGCCAGCAGAGAGTCATAGACTTTACACTGCATCTGTCCTGTGCTCTGAACCACACAGTTCATCCATAAACCTTCCCAAAAGTTCTGTGCGGTCACAATGTTCGGTCCAATGAACGCCGTCACCTTCCAGTTGGGCAAGCCACAGACGATGATGCTTCCCAAGAAGCCGAGCGTAGCCAGGCAGATGCCCAAGATTTGACGTCCCGTAGACACCATGTTTCTTAACTTATTGCCTTGAAGGAATGAATTCAGGAAGACGTTGCTGTTATCCCTAGTGGCGTTACCAATGACTCTGTATTGTCATATGTAGCACTCACTTATAAGTATGGCTGTCTACAAAAAATGGGGTAGGGAAACCAGTTTTAAGGTCTAACCAGCTAGACTTGTTTCCTCCTACTACTGGTCATGGCGAATGTTAAGCCAAAGCTGCCAAACTAGTTTTGTTCAAATGGACCCGCATTGGAAGCTGGACATGTTTTGATTTAAAACATTTTTTCAAAGTCTAATCAAGCCTGTGTTATGTAAAAAGAAAATCTTTTTAATATATGAATTTGAATGTCTATCATCTCTTTGAGTGTAAATTATAGTAATGAAGTTGACTACAAAAATAAAAACTACTACAACTTATCAGAAAAACATCTCCTTTAAGGCTGGAATACACTACTTGATTTTTTAAAGCACTAGGTGTCAAATACTTACCGACTTTGTAAATGATTATAGAGGAAAAACTGGGCATCATATACCAAATGACTGAGGATCACACACTACCAGACTTTCAGGTCATTCCGAACACAACAATCTCACACAGGGGTATGAGCCTTGTTGCTAATAGACACATGCAAATAGAAATAATTTTGACTCAAAATATCAAATGCGGTTGATATCCTCTGACTGGACAGAGTCATAATCTGTGCCCATCATATACTACGTGGTTTTCTGTAAAACCGGACAACTGTGTAGGCATCCTTTAACATATGACATAAAATATGAAGTCTCATTTGTAGTTTGCAAAAAGAATGCTGTTTCTGCATATTCACCTTCCTGTAGAATTTACTTTAAAGGGATAGTTCACCCAAAAATGAAAATTACCCCATGATTTACTCACCCTCAAGCCATCCTGGTGTATATGACATTCTTCTTTCAGACGAATACAATCAGAGTCATATTAAATAATGTCCTGGCTAATCCATGCTTTATAATGGGAGTGGATGGTAGCCCAAAATATGTAGTCCAAAAAATTGCACCCATCCATTATAAAAGAAGTCCGCACGGCTCCGGAGGGTTAATAAAGGCCTTCTGAAGCGACGCGATGCGTTTGTGTAAGAAAAATATCCATATTTACAACTTAATAAATCTTAATCTCTAGCTTCTGCTAACTCTCGTACGCACATTAACGAGAGAGTGGCGTCCAGCGGATGATAGTAGTACAAAACGAGGATTTGTAAAGAAAAATGTCTGAGGATTTCGATATAAGCCAAGAGGACACTGGTTTTCCTTTGCTGTAAACAAAACTTGTTTCTCGCGAGACTAGCATATTCTCACCGGAGCTTATGCTACGTCTACGTCCTACGTCATCTGGTGGACACCATTCTCTCGTGAACGAGCACTACAGTTAGCGGAAGCTAGAGATTAAGGTTTTAGGCTTCAATTTTGGGCTACCATCCACTCCCATTATAAAGCATGAATTTGTAACCCATGTTAAATGTGGTGCCTACAAAATAAATAATAGTAATATAATTGTATATTGCAATTATACTTCCAAATAAAAAACTGAAGTGATCTATTAATATACATAGCGATTTAATTATGTATAGATAAAAAAATAATCAGTATTATAATTGAGCGTAGAAAAATGTGACGTAGTACACATATGCGAGTTGCTCACGGTGACTCACGGAAGTGTGAGAGATGTGATTAGCACGAGAACACGAGAGCGATGCAAAAGGATTAAAAAGGTTTATATGGTTTAAAATTCATTTAAATAAGGTTAAAAACAAACTTATAATACTTGATGGTTGATGATGATGAATCATTTTAGAGTGATGATTGCCGATTTGAGCGCCGATGTTAGCTGATTGTGAAGCTCCCCTGAATCTGAAGCAGGTGTTTAACGAACTGTTAAAAACGGGATTTGGTGAGTTATATGTATTTTATTTTCTTTGAAAGATGTATTTTAGGTTGCTATGCCTATCGTTGTGTACACTTCAAAGATCGTTTGCATATTTTCTAAATGTTAATATGAATTATTGTAAAATGTTGAATTATGTATTCTGTTTAGTTATGAATATTAATTTGCACATCCTCAATATTCTGTTAAGAAGACACTCGTTCCTCATGAAAGTTGAGATGGATGTTTAAACAGTTTAAAGAGCAAGAAAAGTTTAAAAGAAATTGCATTTTATGTTAATGATGCTGTTTTGGTAAAACAGGTCAGGTTTATTGCTTGAGTGAAAATCCCCCCTTGTGGATTTGAGATGGCGAGCCACCCAAACTTGAAATTTTGATTCCTGAACCTGGAAGGATACATCTTTGCTGTGACACGTGGACGATTCGTTGCATCAACCTTTTGTTACATCAACTTTTCTTCAGCTGGGAGGACATTTCTCTTTTCCAGGACACTTGTTTGAACTGGTCGGATTTAACTGAAATTGCACTCACCCACTGGACATCTTAAAGGACATTTTGGACGATTTTCAAAGACAATTAAGAAAAAAAAGGTTCTAACAAGGGTATTTTTGATCGACTGTTATTGAATGTGAGTCAGATGTAAATTTTGGGATTTCCTTTGAACATTTTAGTTGTGATAAAACGTTCCGGTTTGCTTAAATTGTTACTTTGAATTGTGGTTATATGCCGTTGTGCCTTGTTCATGGAATTTTCTTTGGTTTGTCTGAAATAGTGTAATAAATTGTGAATCTAAAAGCAAAATAGGATAAAAATCCTAAACTCTAAATCCAAAAGACAGTGAAGTTTAATAGCTATCGAAACATAGCAAGATCAGATCAAAGGCTTTAAAAATTACTACGACTTAAGGAAACAGAAATAAATTAGATTAAAGTTCTATTTAACAGAAAAAAAGAAATAAAATCTTATTACCTTTTGTTACAAGAGGGAAAGAAAGACAACAGAGAATTAATTGGTTGTGCATCAATTTTATTATTATTTTTTGTTTCATTCTGGTCCATGTTGTTTATGTGACTGTTGAATTACAATATATATTTTCAAATTATTCTCTTTACATGATTGTGTGATTTTATTTACTGCCATCTGTTCTCCACTTACCTAGAAACTGGTCCATTGCTCCAAATTACGTTGAGGGCACTTGTTACATACAATTCTTGGCGAGCCAGCCAGGAGAACAGTGGTAGTAAATATCTTCTGGATGAGTTCCTGAAAAGGGAACAAAACAAGAAAATTAGATTCCGCAGACCTGAGATTACATTAATCCTAAGAAACATGCATATTGTTAAAAGTGAGAAGGTTAATGTTGTGACCTCAGTGATAGTTCGTGGGTTGACAGGCACTGAGCTTGACGAGGACCTAGTTGAATTTTTAAACAAACAAGGACGTGTTAGCAGCTGAGGGTAGATAACCCACAGTCACCTTTTCATAGAGATGTTATAGTAGAATATGAAAGCTGTTCTGCACTGGTAACTCTCGAATCTATGTTGCCATACACTTTCAGAAGCCCACATAACGTCTCTTATGTCATAACACTTTTGTCAAGTGCCTATGTACCAGCAGCAACCAAACAAGCAACCTTCTGTTACTTTGCTGAGCTGCAGAAATTAGCAACGATTAGTGGAAAGACTTTTGAGGAACTTCTGAGAGAACAGTTATCTCAAGCCACTACATCCAGTGATGAAATCGCAACAGATTAGAATGAGTCAAAGCTTTCCTTAGAGACTGGTATTCCCATGCATGATCCTCTTACCTCATTCAAGGGAATGAAAAATGTAGAAGGGTGTCAAAGCCCAGAGACTGTACGTTTAGTGCTCTTTGAAAAGAGAACTTCAACTTTAGATGTGGCTGATGTAAATCCACCTGAAATCCAGCATGTGATAGTTGAACACCTAATTAAGAATGAAGGAATCTCCTACATGCATGTGCCTTTCAGACTTGGAGTGTTCTCTGGGAAAATTCCATGTCCGAGCACTGAAGTTGATTATGATGCCTGGAGAGGGAGTGTTGAACTGATCCTTCACTTTCTGATTTGCACCGTTCCAGGAAAATATTAGACAGTTTGTTACCTCCAGCATTAGAAATTGTGAGACATTTGGGTGCAACAGCCCCACCTAATGCATACCTTGACATTCTGGATTCTGCCTTCGATGCAGTCGAGGATGGGGATGATCATTTTGCAAGGTTCTTAAACACTGCAAAAATGCAGGAAAAAAGCCCTCTTATGGCTCGTTTCCACTGAGCGGTACGGTACAGTACAGTTCAGTTCAGTACGATTCGGTACTGGTAACCCTGATCAGGCTTGCATTTCCACTGCCAATAGTACCCTTACTTGGTAGGCATGGTGTATGCCGGAAAGTAGCGATCGATGATAAAGCACGACAATAAGCACAACTCTGCCTCTTTTTGTTAAATGTCAGTTTTAATTAACAATAATAGCCATTATAAAAGTATAAGTATAAGAGGAAATAAAGACAAAAGCAAACAATTCAGTCAAGCGTATGCTACAAAGTCAGCACTGTACTACGGTAAAGTTCAAAATAAATATATAAAGTTAAACATAACTTTGTGCTCAGCCAAAACGATATGACCAGGAACAAATAATAGATTCATGAGACCACGAATGCCTGTTAAATATAGCCTACCCAAAACGAAATGTATCTCATGTTTAATCACTAGAGACATCAGAACCAGCAGCAAATGTCAGAAGAACTAGCCAGAGAAACGGCTATTGTCTGTGTGAAAATATAAAATTATAAAATACACGGTTATATTTTTTGTGTTTGCACACTCTGATGTAAATAAGCCCTACACTCATGGACAGCAGAGAACGGAACGAGTGAAGGAGAAGCTTTATCCCCTTATATCACGCAAAAGTGACGATTCTAGTCAACCAATCAACGTACTGCAATGAGTTTATCTCCACCCTTTTGGTACCCTTTGCTGTGCTAGGTACCCCAAGGGAAGGGTACAAAAAAAGTGATACGGTACGTTTCGTTATTTTGGTACCATTCACAACTTCTGACAGTGAAAACGGAAATAATTGCGTACCGTACTGTACTGTACCGAACCGTACCGCTCAGTGGAAACGAGCCATTAAAAGCAATAAAAAGAGGTGCCAATTCCAGTGCTGAGGCTGGTAAGCAGCTCTTGAAGCAGTTCTGCCGAGGCTGTTGGAATGATGCATTAATATCAACCTTCCAACTTAAGAGTAAACGAGATAGCCCACCTTCATTTTCCGAACTGCTTTTGCAGTTGCGCAGTGAAGAAAATTGAAATTCTGCCAAAGAGAGCCACATGCGCCAGCATCTGAATGTGCATCATCATATAGTCAGCTCCAATGCTGTATCTGCAAGCTCTTTTGATTTTGAGCAAGACATGAAATCAGAAGGGAGTGAGATTGCAGATCTAAGGAGGCAAGTCACAAAACTTCAGTCAACTCCGTAAACAGAAAGCGAAACAGATTGAGAAAACTCCGTTACTGCAGAATGGTGAGGTGCTCGATTTAAAGAAACCGATTGCAGAACTTCAGAGTCAGTTCACAAAGTTAGAATCCCAGAAGCCTCTAAAGAAAAAAAGAGACCTTCATGAGACCAAACACACTCACTCTTAAGCCCACTCAGCCAACCGCTTCAACCATGGTCCAAAAGTCACAAGAAAGACCTAAGCCAGGATACTGTTTCCGCTGTGGCAAAGATGGACATATTGCATCTGCTTGCGAGAGTGATCCAAATCCATCTTTAGTAAATGAGAAACGTAAGCAGCTGAGGGAACGACAGAGCCTGTGGGATCACCAGCAGAGCTCAGAGGTCTTGTGGTGGCTTCTGCTGATGCTGTGAGGAATCATTCTCAAAGTCTTGGGGTTTTGATGCCAGAAGATAAGACTTTATTATTCAGAGACAATAAAGCCGAGAGAATTCTGCAGAGCAATCTTTCGAGTCTGTGTCTGGACACTGTTTTACACAGTTTATCCTTTTAAGGCGTGTTCCATACATTTCTTACATCCTGTCATTGTTTACCCTTTTTTGGCTATGCCTCCAATCTGTTTCCTGCAAGCAGACAGGAGGCCCAAATTTATGTTACTTTAAAGGAAGAGGCCAGCCATCATATATTTTTTGTCTCATGTCAAAACAGGATGTGCAGCTTTACCATAAACCGTATGTCTGCACATTCCATTCTCAACTTCACCATATGTAAGCACATTACATTCTCATGTAGGGTATGTAGTCTGTATACACAGGCAAATACATATAATAGTAAAATACCTTGATACATAAATGGCTATATTCACTAGATTATGTAACAGCACTCTGGCGGAGCAGCAGGACCAAACCTCTCCCCCCACACTTGACTAGGTGGGAGTAAAAGATCCTGTCTCCCTAACCCCTCATTTAAGATAAAACAATGTTATAAACATGAGCATGAAATTGGTTCAGCGCTTGCCTGTGGTTGTCACAGTTATGTAGTATACAACAGAAATAAAAATTCAAAACATAAAACGTAACATCACAAAAAATAGCATAGTTGATCTTCAGCCCAGACACTTTGCACATCGTAGAGGGCCACGCTTGGGCAGAGGTTAGGCTAGCACTTAAATCCAGGGTATGGTTCATCTTTATACCTCTTCTTCGTCCTCAGTTGAGGTACTAGAGTCTCCATCATTCGTCAATGTTTGTGACTCACAGTTGGGTGTATAAGGCCAGTCCTGGTAATGTAAATTTTTTCTTACTCTTCAAAATCAATTTCTCATCATCTTGACATCTTAGAATTTCAATTTGCTTAGCTGTGGCTTTGACAAATAATGACCTCAGTATAGGAAGTACACAGCAAAACAGTAACCCTCTTATCAATACTGCAACTCCTAAAAACATTCCTAATTTAGCTAACCATGCTCCCCATGCCTCTAACTTTAGATCAAACCAATCCCACATTTCATTAACTTTCCTAGCATTTTCTTTAACTTCCATCCTTAAGTTTTTCTAATTTGATCATTACTTCCCTTAATGCTTCTTCTGGAGCAGCATTATTTTGTATATAAGTACAGCACTGATCCCCAAACATAACACATACTCCTTTCTCAGCTAATAAAAAATCCAAAGCTATTCTATTTTGCCATGTCATTCTGCTTGTTGCATCCAACTGCTCTCCTAGAAGTGATAAGGCCTCTTCAGTGTAATTACTACATCTTTGCTGATTGTAATATATATAATTGATCCATTCTGTATTTTTATTTTGTGTAATCCAAATGAATAATGATTCAAACCCTGCTTTAACTTAATCTCTTGCTTTAAACTCATTAGGTATGCCTCTAGGTTGACCAATTGAATCTATATAAACTGCAGGGTCTTTTTCATAGGCTCTTTTGAATCTGGTTTTCTCTTCATTTGTTGCTTCCTCTTTTAGAGAGATGTGACTCATTTTATGTGTCAGCATAACCCTAGTACATAATCCTGCCCAATTTTCTGGTAATGTTGGCAAGAGGCCTTATTCTAATCCACATATCCACTATATGTCTGCCAATGCAATATCAATTTCATCAAATATAGGTGGTGGGCCTTCTTTTATCCCTAAATAGTCATCTTTACATTGTGGTATTTTCCACATTTTGATGCATTTCCTACAAATCTTCCTACGTCAATATTTCCCCTCTTCCCATAACATTCAAATTCTTGATCTGCCATATTAGACTTTTAATTAAGATTAAGCTTACAGTAATGTCAGTTGTTTTTTTATCTCAAATATTTTGGTTGGTCTTGAAATAGATTATACTTGTTTAGGTTGATCATAGAATGGAAAAGTTTGAGAACCCTGTCTTAAACCATTCATCATAAAATATTCTACAACTTGAACTGTGTATGAGTATTGGTACAATACATAAGACTGGTCTTGCTTCAAAGCAAACTATACAGCTTTCCCATTTTTCTTTTTCTGCTGTGTAATTTACCCATTTATACCAATTATTTTATTCTACCTTTTCCCATAGAACATTTGAATTGCTCGTTTTCTTCGAAGTCATATTATGATTATAATCTACAATGTGTCTATTTTGTCTAGATATGTTTTGTTTCTCGTCCAATTCTTGTTCTTTTGAATCTGCCACTGCTGGATTCAACCGAGGGTTGACAAGTTGATTCTAGGGAAGTCTGGGTGCTGTTGGCTACTGCTTGAGCTTGTGGAATTAAATGCATTAGGCATGTGATGATCATCAGATGTCTTTTCACTTTTCTGCTTCTCTGACAAAAGAATGTGAGCTCCTTGCTTATCTCTTTTTGAGTTGTCATCAGTTTGCACTTCCTCTTGTGTCACTTGGTTTTTCTCATCACTTTCTTTCTTATTGTTCACGTTTCCTTCTCTTTCCACTTCCTGTTTTCCATTTGTTGGCCCACATCTGCTCCAAAGTATTTTGAACATTTCATTAGCTGTCTCATCAATCATTCCATCTTCACCAGGGTGACTCTTTGCGAGTCGTTGCAATGGTCTTTCCCTCGTTGGCAAGGGAGGGTCGTTACTAGCACGCCCTTCATCCCTCACTTCATGCTGTGTGGGGTTGTTGAAGCTGTTTGGTGTATTTTAAGGTGAGAGATGTGAACCCTGGTGTCACTCTGTAACCATTTGGCTGATCAATGCAAGACTCTCCCTTGAGATCATAACTGCACACTCACTGGTTCTCATTGGTGGAGCAAACCATTCTTTGTCCTTTATAGAATTGCTGTCACCTGTAAATGGAAATCTTTAGAGTTTTTTTTGTTAGTGATATCAAGCATGCTCATTTGCTAATCTGGCTAGTCGTCTTTCTTGGTGTGACCTGTGGAAATTTCATGTGGCTTGAGGACTGTCCTGGCCCCTTTTTTGAGCTCTCACAAATCCATTGCTGTCAGTATAATGAGTATAGGGCTAATACCCATTTTCTATAATATAATAAAGAATTTGGTTTTATTCAGTTATTTGCATCCTTACTATTTTTTAATTCATTTCAAATTTATTCTCAACAATTTGCTAATTCAGTTATCTCTTTGTTTTATAAACTGAGTCCCACTATCACTGGATAATTTCTTAGGCCTATCTTGCTCAGTAGCATAGGCCTTTTGACCTGGAAAACACTCAACCCACTTTATTTCAGTTGACAGTCAGAAAGACAATATTTGATCCTTTTGACACAGAATCAGCTCCATCATGATATGCTGAAAAGAAAGTTAGATGTGGGGTGGACAGAACAAGCTTGCTTTGCTCTGCCTTCCCATGTTATACGGTGCGGAAGTGTGGCACTGCTTTTCTTTCTGCCACAACAATAACCTAGGCACTGACCAGGAAACTTAACCAAATTCATCCATGGTCATTATTTTACTGGGCATAATTTGCCCTGTGGGCCCACATATTAAAATTTGCATACAGCTGTTTTGGCAAAATTATTAATTTTCCTCAGTGTCTCGTCAGACACCCTCTTTCACTCCATCATTCACACTTTTTCTCACCCTTTCACACCCCCCTTTTTGCCATAACTTTTTTTTTTTTCGTGCGCCTTCAGCAGATTGTGAACTGAATGATTTTAGCAGTGGAATGCCACGGATCCTTAATAGGATAACATGAGCTTTTCCGTTATCAGACTCTACTGAGTGTAGACCTGGTAGCATTCCACATAGTTTCTAAATGTCATATTATGCAAAGTTTAGTTTAACATCTCTGTATTTTTTTCTTCACAGAATCTAATAGATTAATTGGGTTAGAATAATAGGCCTAGGTATTGTGCAATTGAGAGAGCCAATTATAATTTCTCAAATGTCACTTGTTTGTCTAATTTAAAGTTTAGTCATATATTTTTTGTTATTGCTCATGAGCTACTTTGAGAAGAGGATTGGAGATCTCTGCATAATCTAGGATCCATGGCCATCAACATTTCCATCTTGTTATCCCCAGTGATGACAGCATATGTGATTTCATGATTTTGGATCTTTGGAGTAAATTTTTTATTATTATTTTATTCAATCTAGCCCTAGAAAATTAGCATTAAACAACATGGAGTGACCAATATTTTTATTTTATCAGCCATATTTTTTTCTATATCTATTAGGCATCTTGTCTACCCCTTTTTTTCCCAAGAGCTCAGCATTGTTGTCAATAATTCAGTTGTACATTTCCCCCTAGTTGGTTAATGAAATAGCCCTCACTATGCCAAATCCAGCTCCATTTTTATCTGATTGGTGAGTCAAGCACCCACTTCTGTCTGTCATAATTACTTTTTCTTTAAGACATAAGGCTGGACTGGTACCTATTGAAAAGCAGATTGAGAATGTTAGTTAAATCACATAATTTAAAGAAGTGCTGTGAGACCAGTGAATAATCAAGATTAAAAAAGTTGATAAAATAATTAAATTTTGAAGCAGTCTCTATAGTGAGTGATCATTAAATATGCAGCACCTGTGCACGCAATGGGAAGGGATGTAAGTCCTTCTGGTTAGATCATCAGCCTGTTGAAGCTGTTTGGCTGTTGCACTGGGTCGTCAGTCTGTGATGGCACTCAAAGGCCTGATGTTGTGGTGTATGGTCTCCGTTGTTTCTCTGCCTCTTCCTCAGTCTGGCTTTTGATTGCTCCTGCCAGAGTTTTGCATTTCATGATGTTCTCTACACCCTCAGGAAAAGTCTCAAGTGAAAGATTCACCTTTTCCTGCATTAAGTCAGCCTTTCTCCATGCTAAAGTGTAAATTCCTCTTTCAGAAGGGGAGGTGAATGTCCATCTTTTGGATGAGACGTTAAACCGAGGTCCTGACTCTCTGTGGTCATTAAAAATCCCAGGATGTCCTTCGAAAAAGAGTAGGGGTGTAACCCCGGCATCCTGGCCAAATTCGCCCATTGGCCTCTGACCATCATGGCCTCCTAACCATCCCCATACACTGATTGGCTTCATCACTCTGTCTCCTGTCCACCAATAAGCTGGTGTGTGGTGGGTGTTCTGGCGCAATATGGCTGCCGTCGCATCATCCAGGTGGATGCTGCACACTGGTGGTGGTTGAGGAGATTCCCCCCTTCTATGTAAAGCGCTTTGTGTGCCCAGAAAAGCGCTATATAAATGTAAAGAATTATTATTATTATTATCAACCCCTCCGTCTTCTTCTCTCTGCTGCTGTGTCTTTGCCTCTTCGCAAAGTTTTTCATTGCAGAAAAATAGCAAGCTTTTTTTTCCTTTGCAAAATGCAGAAAGCAGCAGTAGTCTACCTTTATTATCTAAGTCTGCTGCAATAAAACAAAAGAATCCTTCCTTTTACAACAGCATGGCATGCGTATGGTAAAATAAAGACTTCAATCATAATTTTTACTTTATATTCACATACATAGTTCAGAATAATCTAGTAATGGTGAATGAATTTTCCCAACCAACATAAAAGAATTCCATTTATTTTGTTATAATAATATATTTAAATATTTAATCAACAAGTTCCTTTACTATTGTAAAATGTCTATGGCTTTTAAATCAAAATTTCTTAAAATTAACTTGGTCACCCAATCTTGTTCTCATTCAATATTGCACCACACAAGTTATCTGTAATTAACTAAATCTCTGAAATTCTGTAGTGGATTTATTCTCCCAGGGATAACTAGATACACATTTTAGACGTCTTCAGATATAAGATATAAAGTTTTAAGCATGTGCAATCTTTTTATTCATCTATTAAGATAAGTCATTAAATAATAAATGTTTTAATTAATCTATTATTATTTGAATAAGCTGCAAATTGTCCCTTTTTTAGATTGGGCTCATACACTCATTCACTCTTCTCCAGTGTAACACCAGCCACGCCCGTCTCTGCGACCTGATCACACTCAAGTGACGGTCCAGGAGGGGAGCACACCTTTTGTCCCACCAGATATAGTTTATTTTCTCATACAACCAGTCACTTACACAGACACAGACATTGACACATACATTTACACACACTACACTGCATTCTTCCTGAGTGACCTGTCAGTTCTACTCGCTCTTTCACTGAAACTCTTCCTCAATACAGTAAAAAAGCAGTACTCTGCAGCCTACCCGTGCAGACCTCTGTAATTTCCTTACAACTTCTACAGAGCAGTACCCATAGGACTTTGCACGCTTCCCTTTACTTTATCTGCTTAAGTCTATTGCTGTCCTTCAAGGCCAACTCAACAGTAAACACAGACCATTGCATGCAATGTATATCTGCTTAACGTCCACTGCCATCCATCAAAGGCACACTTGACAGTAAACACAGATTTTTGCATGCACAATCTGCCCTCATTTACTGCTATCCATCAAAGGCCCTCTTAACAGTAAAACAGAATTATGCATGCAATTATTTCTTCTGGATTCAAAACCCTTTTTTTCTTTTTCTTTTTGTTTTTTAAATTTGGAAGAGCAATTTTTAAGAGTCCTTACCACCAAGGGCTAACTGGCAAACAACACAAACTACTTATATAAGCAAAAACTGCTTACCTTTAGTGGCCACAGAATCTGTGGCGTTCGCCAAGCGAGCCCAAAGTGGTCTTTCTCCCTCTTGCTCCTTTCCAATCCTGTTTGTGATGCCAATTTGTGGTGGCTTCTGCTGTGAGGAATCATTCTCAAAGTCTTGGGGTTTTGATGCCAGAAGATAAGACTTTATTATTCAGAGACAATAAAGCCGAGAGAACTCTGCAGAGCAATCTCTCGAGTCTGTGTCTGGACACTCTTTTATACAGTTTATCCTTTTAAGGCGTGTTCCATACATTTCTTACATCCTGTCATTGTTTACCTTTTTTTCGGCTATGCCTCCAATCTGTTTCCTGCAAGCAGACAGGAGGCCCAAATTTATGTTACGTTAAAGGAAGAGGCTCCATCATATATTTTTTGTCTCATGTCAAAACAGGATGTGCAGCTTTACCATAAACCGTATGTCTGCACATTCCATTCTCAACTTCACCATATGTAAGCACATTACATTCTCATGCAGGGTTCTGTACACACAGGCAAATACATGTAATAGTAAAATGCCTTGATACATAAATGGCTATGTTCACAATGATTGAACTTGATTAATTCATATTTTGATTAATAAAAATCTTCTACAGTCTCAGAGTCTTTAAACTGGAATTAGCCCCTGTAGCGAGATGTACAAGGGCTACCATATGCCAAACTAGTCTCAAAGGGTCTACAGGAAAAAGGGGTAATTTAGAGGGTTCCCGTAGCAGAGGTCCGTTAGCCAGCCTTCCAAAGGGGCTGATAGGGGCCAAGTGTACTGCTAAAGTGTACATAGAAGGAGAGCCATGTTCGTGCCTTCTGGATACAGGGTTGCAAGTGACAACAATCCCAATTTCATCAGGAAAACCTGCCTGAGCTAAGTATAATCCCCTTGGAAAATCTGTTGGAAGTGGAGGCTGCCAATGGACAGGTAGTATCCTATTTGGGGTATGTAGAGATGAAGGTCAAGTTTCCTGAGGATTTTCTTGGAGGTGTCGTGGAAGTGTCGACTATTGCGCTGGTTATTCCGGATACCAGTGGCACTGCTCAGTAGGGCTGTCAAAAAAAAATTCGAATTTCGAATATTTGTCGAATTTAAAATAAAAATCCACATTCGAATGCAAAAACGTTGCATTTGAATTTTAGGTGTGCATCAGGCAGCCTTATCAGGGGTGCACGAAATGCGACGACGATGTAAGTGTCATTGCATTTTAATGCTTTTGTTAGCCTGTCCAGTTGAACCCACTAGATGAGGCGCTGCTACGTTGTTCATTCAAAATATTGCAGAAAAAGAGAACAATCAATGCGGGGAAGATGTTGTTTACGTCAAAACCGAAACCAAGCCGTTCACACAGAGTGCATATTTATCGCATTTTCTAGGGGGACATCTATCACCGTTGCACTCGCGTCTCGCAGAAGAGAGCTGCATGTTTAGAAAGCTATGTAAAATTAATGTAAGTTAAGCCCCTGTAGTACTGAAAAATGAGACAGAACATGATATTACCGTTCCTGGAAAAAGTGTAATTGCAGATGTCCATGCCGTACAGAGAGTAATATCAAATAAGGATGATCAGAAGGGAGATGCGTTCTCAAAGGTGGAAAAGAAGCCTGCAAAGGAACTCTGTTTTGATTTCGGCGACTCTCCATTACCCAAGGAATGGAAAGAGAGGATTTCTCAGAAATTACGGGATATGTCTGAAGTTTTTGCCTCACATGACCTTGATGTTGGGCGAACTGACAAAGTGAAGCACAGCATCAAGCTACATGATGAGACTCCATTCAAACACAGGGCTAGGCCCATACATCCTGATGACTTTGAAGCAGTTCGCCGGCATCTAGAAGAGTTGCTTGAGGCTGGGATTGTCCGAGAATCTGAATCATCTTTTTCACCACCTATTGTAGTTGTCAAAAAGAAAAATGGTGATGTGAGGCTGTGTATCGACTATCGTAAATTGAACACACAGACCATAAAGGATGCTTATGCATTACCGAATCTCGAGGAAGCCTTCTCAGCACTCCGTGGATCCAAGTGGTTTTCAGTGCTCGATCTTAAATCTAGCTATTACCAGATTGAGGTTGAGAAGAAGGATAAGCCCAAAACTGCATTTGTTTGTCCCCTGGGGTTCTGGGAGTTCAACCGTATGCCCCAGGGGATAACAAATGCTCCTAGCACATTTAAACGCCTTATGGAGAGGTGTATGGGCGACATTAACCTCACTGAAGTCCTGGTATTCTTGGATGATTTGATCGTATTCTCCGAGATGCTGGAAGACCATGAAACCCACCTTTTGCATGTACTAAATCGCCTGAAATAGTATGGATTCAAGTTTTCAGTAGAGAAATGTAAATTTCTTCAGATTTCTGTTAGGTATTTGGGACATATCGTATTGCAGAATGGCATGGAAACCGATCCTCAGAACATAGTCTATCAAAACCTGGCCAAGTCCCAAAACCCTCAAGGAATGTTCTTTCTTCGGGTTTTCTGGCTATTATCGCCGTTTCATCCAAGACTATGCCAAGATCGCGAAGTTTTTTGGGGGCCGATACCAATATTAGGGAGTAAAAAAAAGACAGATATCGATATATTGGCCGATATTCTTTATGTGTAGGCTATATTATAGTCAAGTCAAGTCAAGTCAAGTTTATTTGGACAGCGCTTTTCACGATACAAATCAAGCCACCACCGCACTGTCGTCTATTGGACTGCTGAAAGATACTAACTTTTCAGTCTGCTACGTTACTGACTGTACTGACAAACTATGCTGACACCGTGTCTGCGCCGCAACAGGATGCGACAAAGCGACCGTTGAAAATCATTTGAACTTTGTGTCAGCACATCGTAAATAGAACGAGGCATCAGTTTACTGCATCCAGTGTAGACAACATCACTGATTATAATGGTTTCTATTCTACACCGGACTCGAGCGGCGTGACAAAATAGGTTACTTCGGCCGCGTGATGTGATGTGACCGATGTGATATGTATGAGTTCTGGGCCACGGCGTGGCCGGTATAAGCATTGACTGAGTGGCCGTGATCAGCTCCAGTGGCCGTAACACAGGCTTTAATGTGCCGCAGACGCGAGCCGTGATGCGCTGTTCAGCTCTAGTCTCTAATGTCACTGAATCTGCTGTTAAAAATGAGCCATCCATTCATCATATCATCATGCAAAACTAAGAATCAGAATCATTGTAATGTGACGATCAAATATAGGTGTGGCTGGGTGGCGGGCGGATAATTTGAAGCAGCGGACTCGGGTGAAGTTTGAGCTCATCCGCGCATCTCTACACTACAGTGACCTGGGTCACCAGTAGCAAACAATGGACAAACTAAGTAATTACACCACTCAGAAGCATTTAATCTGCATAATATGTTCTGTAAAAAAAAAATGTTCATATCGGTGGCATATCCGATACCGATATATCGGCGACAGGCTCATATCGGCCGATAATATCGGTTAAACGATATATCGGTCGGGCTCTACTCATAGAGAAACTTACCGCAGCGCCCGTATTAGGGTTTGCTGATCCCAAACTGCCATACGTGTTGCACACTGATTCCAGTACCACTGAGCTAGGTGCTGCACTTTACCAGCAGCAGGGAGGCGAACTGCGTTCAATAGCTTTTGCCAGCCGTGGACTTTCAAGGAGAGAGGCTCGTTACCCTGCCCATAAGCTCGAGTTCTTAGCCATGAAATGGGCAGTCACTGAGAAGTTTGCTGATTACCTATATGGAAATAATTTAAAAGTGGTTACAGATAGCAATCCGTTGACTTACGTATTGACATCTGCTAAACTAGACGCAACAAGTTACAGATGGCTTTCCGCTCTGTCTACATTCTCCTTCACAATTCAGTACAGTCTGGGAAAATGCAATCTTGATGCGGATGGACTGTCTAGGCGCCTGCATGGAATGCTTACCAATGATAGAATATCACAGAAAGAGCAGGAGCGTATAAATCAGTTTACCTTGCACCACTCACATGAGGAAAGTGATTCCATATTGGTCCCCACTGATGTATTCCAAGCTCTCAGTGACAGACATCTGGTATGCTCAGCTGAGGATGGTAATTATCTTCCGCTTATTGAGTCCCTTTCTTTGAGTTCAGACGCAATCCCAGAGACCTATGAGTGCCTTGAATGTCTTCCAGTTGTTCCCCAACTGACAGTGCAAGAGCTGAAAGACAAACAAACAGCTGACAAAGCCATACAGGAAGTAATCTTACAACTGGAATCAGAAAAAACTTTCTTACCTGTACTGAGGAAAGAGCTGCCGAAACTCCCGTTCCTTCTGCGAGAGTGGAAAAAGTTAGAGCTGAGGGATGGTATTCTTTATAGAAAGAGAGTGGTCTATGAGCATACAACTTACCAGCTCGTTCTCCCCAAAGATCTGAGGCCTGTTGTCATGGAGCAATTGGGTGTGGAGAGGACCCTTGATCTTGCTTGAGCTCGGTTTTACTGGCCAAGGATGGCCACAGATGTGGAGGTGAAGATCAAGACATGTAATCGGTGTGTGTGCAGAAAGACTCCACCTGAAAGAGCAGCGCCATTAGTGAATATTCAGGTTTCTAGGCCGCTTGAGTTAGTATGTATGGATTTCCTATCTTTGGAACCAGATCGTACTAATACAAAGGACATCTTGGTGATAACTGATTATTTCACAAAATAAGCTGTAGCGATCCCCACATCAAATCAGAAGGCTAAGACAGTTGCAAAATGCCTTTGGGAAAATTCATTGTACACTATGGTGTACCTGAAAGGCTTCATAGTGATCAAGGGCCTGATTTTGAGAGTAAGACCATCAAGGAGTTATGCGAGATTGCTGGTATTCGGAAAGTTCAAGCTACACCGTATCATCCCAGGAGAAACCCGGTTGAGCGGTTCAACTGAACACAGTTGAGTATGCTGGGTACTCTGAAAAATGAAGACAAAATCCATTGGAGAGACTTTGTGAAGCCTATCGTGCATGCAGGTTTTGGGGCTGTCGCTGGGCAACACGGAGTTTCAGCTCCCTCCATAGATTTTCTATTGGGTTCAGGTCTGGAGGCTGGCTAGGCCACTCCAGGACCTTGAAATGCTTCACCTCCTCTGGATCATCCAGATGGTCTTTGGCAAACTTCAGACGGGCTTGGACATGTGCTGGCTTGAGCAGGGGGACCTTGCGCACGCTGCAGGATTTTAATCCATGACGGTGTAGTGTGTTACTAATGGTAACCGTTGAGACTGTGGTCCCAGTTCTCTTCAGGTCATTAACCAGGTCCTCCTGTGTAGTTCTAGGCTGATCCCTCACCTTTCTCAGGATCATTGATACTCCACGAGGCGAGATCTTGCATGGAGCCCCAGTCCGAGGGAGATTGACAGTCATCTTGAATTTCTTCCATTTTCTAATAATTGTGCCAACAGTTGTTGCCTTTTCACCAAGCTGTTTGTCTATTGTCCTGTAGCCCATCCCAGCCTTGTGCAGGTCTACAATTTGTCCCTGGTGTCCTTAGACAGCTCTTTGGTCTAGCCCATAATGGAGAGGTTGGAGTCTGATTGATTGAGTGTGTGGACAGGTGTCTTTTATACAGGTAACGAGTTCAAACAGGTGCAATTAATACAGGTAATGAGTGGAGGATAGGAGGGCTTCTTAAAGACAAACTAACAGGTCTGTGAGAGCCAGAATTCTTGCTGGTTGGTAGGTGATCAAATACTTATTTCATGCAATAAAATGGAAATTAATTATTTAAAAATCATACAATGTGATTTTCTGGATTTTTTTTTTGATTCTGTCTCTCACAGTTGAGGTGTACCTACAATGAAAATTACAGATTTCTCCATTCTTTGTAAGTGGGAAAACTTGAAAAATCGGCAGTGTATCAAATACTTATTTGCCCCACTGTAACTGCACTAAACACAAAACCACAGGATTCACTCCATAAGAGTTAATGTTTGGCCGGCAGCCTATATTGCCCATAGATCTTGCTTTTAGAGTACCTGCAAATGACAGCCATAATGAGTTCCATTCCCAGTATGTGAAGACTTTGAAAACTCATTTACATGAGAGTTATGAACTTGCCAGGAAGAATGCAGCAAAGGTTGCAGCAAGGAACAAGACACGGTATGACAAGAGAGTGACAGAGTCTTCACTTGATGTGGGTGATCGAGTTCTTGTCAGAAATGTGCGTCTCTAAGGGGAAGCACAAATTTGCTGATAAATGGGATTCTGAAGTCTACATTGTGGTAAACCGTGCTGAAGAACTTCCTGTTTATACTGTAAAACCAGATGGGAAAGAAGGACCTTTGCGGACACTCCATAGGGACTTATCATTGCCTTGTGGTTTCTTGTCACCCCAAGTGGAGGAAGAGAAAATGGCACCCAAGCCGCAAAGAGGACGAGCAGTGCCAGGAAAAGTTAATCAGGAATAGCCTGAGAGTTCAGAGCAATGTCTGGATTTTGATGGAGAGGACCAGGCACGTGCAGAGGGGGGTGCGATGGGTGCTTGAGCACCTGCCCCTTTTCCCCTTGATGCCCAAAGTGCCCTTTTGTCAAGGCAATTTTTTTTTTGTAATTAAACGCCATTTTGTGAAGGCCTGTCCAATCTAGAGTGCCTTAAAAATAATTAGCACAACCCTGATAAAACAGGCTTATTCTGATTTTCTCATCCTCTGATTTATAGGCTACTTATCAATCCTGTTTTTATCATTATTATAATTTAAAAAATGAATAAATTCTGAACAGGATTATAATATAATTCTATTTTAAATAAGACAGAAATATTTTTTCT
Organism: Sinocyclocheilus rhinocerous; assembly: GCF_001515625.1. Lineage (NCBI taxonomy): Eukaryota > Metazoa > Chordata > Actinopteri > Cypriniformes > Cyprinidae > Sinocyclocheilus > Sinocyclocheilus rhinocerous. The sequence continues at coordinate 1,261,809 of NW_015652998.1, read as the reverse complement.
ACAACAACAGTAGTGTTTACAACAGCAAAACCACCATACCCTGTAAACTCAATAATAATAATAGGCCTAATTTAATTCCGTTTCTATTTTCAGAGTGATTAAGAGGTGCAAAGAACTATTTATTTAACTTTGAAACTTAAAATGGTCTTTTCTGTTTTGTGTTTCTTTTTCAAAACTGCGTCACGGCATTTGCTGCTATCAATACAGATGCATCCGTTTCGATACATGTCTCAGCAAGGAGCACAGCCCTATTAAAAGCCGTGCTCCATGTGCCCCTTTTATACTTTGAGCACCTGCCCCTCCAAAGGTCTCTGCACGGCCCTGGAGAGGACAGTGATTACTTTGTTTAAGAATTCGAACCCAGTTCCGAAAACAGTCCAGTGAGATTTGTTAAGGAGTATGAAGTCATTAGAGCACCAAGAGATGTTCCTCTCAGAGATGTTGAACCTGTAATACAGATGCTACTTGATTCAAACCCTGCCAGAGGCAATGTCGTTGATAGTATGCATGATAAATACTTATCTGAACCAGGATACTCACCTGAAGCTCAGTCTTCCTCTGGACCATCCTCTGTGCACAGTGAATTGATACCTGAAAGGAGAAAGTTGGAAGAGAGAAGTTGTATGTCTGAAACCAGGCAACAAAGTATAAGTTCACCTTCTAATTCTAGAATGGAAAATGAAACTAACAGCGGCAGAGAACAAAATGGAAAAACCATACCTTATGTTTCAGTGGAAGGAGACAGAGAGGATCCAGTTGAATCTGAAGCACCTGAGGAAGATACAGAGTCAGATGAATGTGAAGCTGGAAGTAGATTAAGGAAGTCCAAAAGGGTGAGACAGAAGTCCAAAAGATTGACTTACCCTGAGTTGGGCAATCCCATGATATCTATTATTCAATCTCTTTTGCCAGGGTTGAACACAGCTTTCATTGAAACCCTAGCAGAGCAACCCAGATCGGTTAAACACCCTAAGATGTAAGCCCTAACACTGAGTGCCAGTTATAATCACAATGCAAAGGGACTTGCATAGATTTAAAGAGGGGAGGGTGTAACCCATGTTAAATGTGGTGCCTACAAAATAAATAATAGTAGTATAATTGTACATTGCAATTATACTTCCAATTAAAAAACTGAAGTGATCTATTAATATACATAGCGATTTAATTATGTATAGATAAAAAAAAAATCAGTATTATAATTGAGCGCAGAAAAATGTGACGTAGTGCACATATGCGAGTTGCGTATAACATAATCCGATGACTCACGGAAGTGCGAGAGATGGAATAGATGGAAACGAGATGGAAGATAAACATGCTAAGAGATCGTTAAATAAAAATAATGTAGAAATTGATGTAAAAATCAGCAAAGCAGAAGCCAACAGCTATATAGACTTCATGCTCATGACAGGGTTGTTTCATTTTTATGGATCCCAGCACATGTTGGAATAGATGGAAACGAGATGGCAGATAAACATGCTAAGAGATCGTTGAATAAAAATAATGTAGAAATTGATGTAAAAATCAGCAAAGCAGAAGCAAAAACAATTTTTTGTTACGTTGTGTCAAAGGAAGGCAGACGAAGGCAAAAAGGTGCCATTTCAATAAACTTGATTTAATAAATCCAAGCCAGAAAACCACAAGAAAACACACAACTAAACTTAAAGTAGAACGGACAAAGGCTAAGGGGAGAACTCAGGAGGCCATGGCGGATCAGGGGACACAGGAGGCCATGGCGGATCAGGGGACACAGGAGGCCATGGCGGATCAGGGGACACAGGAGGCCATGGCGGATCAGGGGACACAGGAGGCCATGGCGGAACAGGGGACTCAAGAGGCCATGGCGGAACCTCCGTGTCCTTAGCCGGCTTGGCCACGGGTATATGGCCCCCCCCAAAAAAAAATTTCTTGGGGAAAACTAGGAATCCTGGGGGGCTCTCTGGAGGAACGGGCACTTGAGGGCGCTCTGGAGGAGCGGGCTCTTGAGGGCGCTCTGGGGGAGCGGGCACTTGAGGGCGCTCTGGCGGAGCGGGCACTTGAGGGCGCTCTGGGGGAGCGGGCACTTGAGGGCGCTCGGGAGGAGCGGAGCTGACTAGCACAGGGGGCTCAGGAGACAAAGGAGGGCTGGACGGGACCAGAGGAGGCGAAGGAGACTCAGGAGACGATGGAGAGCTCGACGGGACCAGCGGAGACGAAGGAGAGCTTTCTGGAGTGGATTCTGGGGTGAGGATTGGAGCTAAAAACTCGGGGGGTAGCGCCATGTCCATGAGCGTGGAGCGGCATGCTGGAGCGGACTCTAGAGCTGGAGCTTTGAAAAACCACTTCCTCTTCTTCAGCCTCTTCCTCCGGGCTGAGGTTTGAAAGAGTGAAGCGGCCAGTAAGCTTGAGAGGGCAGCGGCCGGCGGGCTTGCGTCAGCGGCGGCCGGCGGGCCCGAGCGAGCAGAGGCCGGCGTGCTTTCGTCAGCGGCGGCCAGCGGGCTTGACTTCATGGCGGCCTGTGGGCTAGAGTGAGCGGCGGCCGGAGAGCTTGAGAATGCCACGGCCGGAGAGCTTGAGAATGCCAGCGGGCTTGACGAAGGAGCGGACGGCGAGCTTACGACAACCACATGTGACGACCACGGGCTGGACTCCGCTTTGTCCACGGTGAGAGCTGATCTGGCGATCCACAGTGCGAAGTTGATGTAACTCTTCAGTGACCAGCACGGATCAGCTCTAGGCATTATGAAGCGGATGTCGTCCTCCAGCCAGCACCAGAATCCCTCCATTAAGGTGAGGTCATCACATGTGGCGTGATGGCAATAGTCCACAAACTCCCATACATAATCCTCCAGGTCTCTGCCGTTCTGGAAAAGAAATATTGTGGCCCCTGAAGGGCTATGAACACCGCCCTTCGGGGCCACATTAATGGAAACCAGCTCCAGCCTCATCACGTGTTGGGGTCCGTTCTTCTGTTACGTTGTGTCAAAGGAAGGCAGACGAAGGCAGAAAGGTGCAATTTCAATAAACTTGATTTAATAAATCCAAGCCAGAAAACCGCAAGAAAACACAACTAAACTTAAAGTAGAATGGACAAAGGCTAAGGGGAGAACTGAGAATATTTGTAGGGGAACAAACAAAGGAACTGATGAGTTAATTAATCAAACACAGGTGAACAAAATGACAATTAGGAAACTAAGTAAAACTAGGTCACAGGGGAACAGGTTAACTGAAAACACAATGAAAACCAGGACAAAAACTAAACATAACCCTAACATTATTAAGCAAGCTGTTATTAAATCTTGGCAACATAAATGGGATATGGAGAAGACAGGTAGACATCTGTATAAAATCCAAAAGAAAGTAGGATTTCAAAATAATGAGACTGTAAGTGATTTTAAAAGAAGAGAAGAAGTAATAATAGCAAGATTAAGATTAGGACATTCATCTTTAAATGGAAACTTACAAAAAATCAAGGAAACATCCTTCTGGATTATGTAGATCTTGTGGCGAAATTGAAACAGTTGAGCATATTTTATTACAGTGTAGAGCATATAGCAAAGAGAGACCGATGCTGGAAACAAAGATACAATCAGAAGGTGCAAATAATATGACATTAGAACTAATATTAGGTAATAGAAAATTCAGAAAAATGATAATAAGTTATCTAATAGACACGGGAATCTTCATGAGAATATTTACCAACGAAGGCACGAGAGCTAACCTCTCCCCCGGCCTCCCCCTACCCTTCTCTATCATTAGCGGTTGTGATTACATCAGCAGATTCGTCACATTCGTGATAGAAAAAAAGCGGCGCTTTCACGTTATGGTATTACAACTGTGAAATTACAAACAAAAAATACACATTCTGAGACATGAACTGAAATTAATTGTGAATTTTACTAACATTAAATCGTACTCCTCCCATTTTCACCTCAAAATTATGGGGAAGCTGTGCCTCCCCTGCCTCCCCTGACGAGCCGCCACTGGAGAATATAAGGAATAATTGTATGTAATTTTATTTATTTATTTTTATAAAGCCTTCTCATTGTCACTCCACTCTCCAGTTCAGTTGGTGGCGGTAATGCACCAAAAGTTGGCTTGCCCACCGCCAATAAACGCAACAAGAAGAAGAAGAAGAAGAAGTGCGAGAAATGTGATGAGCACGAGAACACGAGAGCGATGCAAAAGGATTAAAAAGATTTATAGTTGTTCTGTTGTCGGTGTTTCTTTGTCTGAATATGGCGCTTATCACATGCTGTGAGGTATCAGCGTTTGGTATTGGGGCATTTTAAGGAGTACGAGTACGAGTACATGAGCTCAGTATCGGGCCCGATACCGATACCAGTATCGGTATCAGTGCATCTCTAGTTACAGGTCAGCCGATCTGGTTTCGTGGTTAAAGTTAACCTTTTCGACATGTTTCCATGTTGTCGTTGCTCAGCAATAGCATGGACTCGATGTTGTCTGGGGGTTTCTAGCACCGAGACCTCAGTTATCATGAAAAAAGCCAGGAAATTTCAGTTTTGACAATATGGGACCTTTAAAATTCATTTAAATATGGTTAAAAACAAACTTATAATACTTGATGGTTGATGATGAATCATTTTAGAGTGATGATTGCCGATTTGAGCGCCGATGTTAGCTGATTGTGAAGCTCCCCTGAATCTGAAGCACTTGTTTAACAAACTGTTAAAAACAGGATTTGGTGAGTTATATGTATTTTATTTTCTTTGAAAGATGTATTTTAGGTTGCTATGCCTATCGTTGAGTACACTTCAAAGATCGTTTGCATATTTTCTCAGTGTTAATATGAATTATTGTGAAATGTTGAATGATGTATTCTGTTTAGTTATGAATATTAATTTGCACATCCTCAATATTCTGTTAAGAAGACATTCGTTCCTCATGAAAGTTGAGATGGATGTTTAAACAGTTTAAAGAGCAAGAAAAGTTTAAAATAAATTTTGGTAAAACAAATCAGGTTTATTGCTTGAGTGAAACTTTGTGGATTTGAGATGGCGAGCCACCCAAACTTGAAATTTTGATTCCTGAACCTGGAAGGATACATCTTTGCTGTGACACGTGGACGATTCGTTACATCAACTTTTCTTTACATCAACATTTCTTCAGCTGGGAGGACATTTCTCTTTTGCAGAACACTTATCCAGGACCAACTTTTTTGCAGGACCAACTGGTCGGATTTAACTGAAATTCCACTCACCCACTGGACATCTTAAAGGACATTTTGGATGATTTTCAAAGACAATTAAGTAAAAAAAAAAGGTTCTAACAAGGGTATTTTTGATTGACTGTTATTAAATTCATCTCCTCCGCATCACCCTGGTGCCATTTTGGAGAGTATCCGCTAGACGTAAACAGCCTATGCTGTTCTGTGTCAGCTGCGTCACGCCGGATCTGTTTCCTACGTTGTTGTGATTTGATCTGAACGGAAACAGCGTATCCGTGTGACGCAGCTGACACAGAACAGCAAACGTTGTTAGCTTCATAATTTTTGAGTCGTGGGTTGAAGCGACCACCCCCACGGAATGCAATTGGTCTAGTTATGAGTAGCAATTGGGCTGGTTTTGTTAGGCAGACCTGGCTGTACTTTCTGCATTCATGCTGATAGCTTGTCTGCAAGCAAGCAACATTGGTTAGTGGTCTTACCACAAAAGATATAATCAGCTCAGTATGCTGCTGATGCCAGTAACACTCACGACATTTCCGTAAAGTTCAGAAATGTAAAAATAAATAAATAGTAGATAACTTCTAATAGCATAGATTACCATATATGGCTGTGTAAATGTTTATTAGTTGAAATATTACAACCACCCTCTTGCTCTTTTGCTTCTGAAATCTTCATGGGATTTCATCTTTTCATTATCTGTGTAGCCCAGATGGGATTTTATTCATATGCATATAGAAATACAGACTGCAAAAGGTTAATACGTTTAGTTTTAAGGTACTAAAATTTAGATGGGTTCATACACCCTAAATTGTTTGCATTAGAAGCCTGCTCATCTTCATTTTACTGGTCTCTGATTGGGTGATTTTCAGTGTTTACTGTTCCTGAGTGGGCGGGGTTTAGGAGATGGGCGCAGCAATTGCAGCTTGTAAGGAGAAAGTTAAAAGAACTTGCAATCCACGTTAGTTCTCTACAACTATGATAAAGTACACCCAGTAATATGGATGACAAATCGGTGTGCTCTTCTGGGATGCTTATCTACTTGTTTAAAGGAAACGGACAGTTGTTTTTTTTAGCCATTTGTTTATTGACCGGGAAAATCTCCTGATCCATGGAAAAAGAAGTTTTCTTTGATGAGTTGTGGCGCTGAATACTCTTCACTGGATCCCGTATCTGCTGAACTTGCCGCCCTGTACAGTTGTGCCTGTTGTTCGTGGTCACTGGACTAGATACAGCCTCTCAGGTCGTGAGTACTATAAAGTACGTGCAGTTAAACATTTTGTGTTGCTTTTAAAGTGAAGCGGCCAGTTTTTGTTTTTGGACACCACGCTCTCAAGCCACGTCCCAGGCCTGCAACGATTTATTTTGTTTAAGACTGAGTGAACAAGAGACAGATGTATGTGTGTGGGCCCACTTAATTTAATGTCATAGACCTACTGAGTTTCAATTTCATTTATCTTGGTGTCAGTTGAACAGAGGGTTTATATTGAAACTGCTTTTTATAGTGTATATTGTTTAACTATTTGCTTTTATTTTCAGTTTCATATTTAATTGTCTATACGGAATACTTTTAATTTCAAGTTTACTTCAGTAAATTGTATATAATTTCTCCCATTCACATTTGTTGTGTTTGAGTTTACAACAGTTAATTAAAAGATCCCATTTTAATGGGATATTTTGAATTAAACGTGAAATTACTACATAAAAGGGAGGTACCGTCAATAAGTGTTGTGTAAAACCAATAGTTACAAAAAGAAACGTAACACCTGAGTTATTTGTTTTATTAGTATTTATTTTCAAACCACACCCAGGGCCCCATCCCATGTTACAATTTTTAAAGTAGTTTAGCTACCTATAACCAGCACTGGGAAAAGGGGTAACATAAAATGGAGGCACCGCTGGGATATTTTTTTTGTTAAAATACATTTTTTTTTTTTTGCTATTTGAAGTACGCTGAATATCTGAGATTGACTTTGAGGGAGAAAGAACAGTTAAGGCTGGCCCAGTAAGTATGGCAAGGAAGGCTGAACTCCATAATTGGTGTAGGGGTGAGGGAATTGATCCCGCTCATGCAGTTATGATATCCAGAGTGCCAGAAGAAACTGAAGTAGTACACATCGAGGAGACCATGGAGACGATCAAAGCTCTTGGAAGAGTAAGAGTTAGAGGAAAAGTATTTAAGCAGGAACTAAACTGCCTCAATGTGTTGTGTGAATGTCGTGAAATCGTAGATGCAGCAGTAATCCCTCCTGAAGTGGTACCTTTGAGTGGAGGTGATGCCTGGTTGATAACAGTGGCAGGTGAGCAGACTGAAACTACTGATCGTGATCGTTTCACAGAGAAGTTGTCCAGATTACTAAGAGAAGAAGGCAAGTCATGGGAGGACATACCATCTATCCAAGGTTCTAACATAACATCAGGAAATAGTCCTGAATCCATAATCAGAGCCGTTGGCGAACTGTTAGAAAAAACAACAAGATCCACTCCAGAGAGCAGTGCTTATCGTCGCCTTAGAACTTTGTCAGGAATAATCCCTACTCCTGTAGGGGAAGAGACTTTAGACAGTTGGAGCAACCAATCCAGACTCATGATAGAAGAGTGTGACTGCTCCATCAAAGAAAAGAGGAGAAGGATCGTAGAAAGTCTAAAGGGTCCAGCTTTGGAAATCATTCAAGCTGTACGAATGACGCATCCAGATGCGAGTCCTATTGAATATATAGAGGCTTTAGAAAGTGCGTTTGGAACAGCCGAGTCAGGTGAAGATTTGTATTTCGCTTTTCGGTCACTGCGACAAAATCCTGGTGAGCTTTTATCAGTGTTTTTGAGAGGGGTGGAGCGCTCCCTTACCAAAGCGGTGCAGAAAGGAGGCCTAGATGTCACACAAGCTGACAAAGCACGGGTCGAGCAGCTCATCAGAGGGGCTACTGAATCAGATATGCTGCTGTTGCGGTTAAGATTGAGGGAACGAATGAGCCATCCTCCTACCGTTTTACAGCTCCTTAATGAAATCCGTGAGGAAGAGGAACAGGATGCAGCAAGGCACAAGCTCTGTGTACCTGGGAGGAAACAACATGTTCGAACTGCACGGATTGGCCAAGATGTAAATTCTGAACAATCTGAACTTCCCAGTTTACGGGCTGAAATAAAGGATTTGAAGTCAATGGTAAGAGAGTTATCTACTTCGGCTCGCTCTACGCCAGTTGCTCTGGTAAATAGCAACAGTATTACCCCGACTAAGAAGTCAAGCAGTGCAGATCAAAATAGTGAGGTGCAGGCACAGAGGAAGCAAGTTCAAGAGCTACAGACTCAGTTAACCGCTATGGCAGTAAAGTCTACAAAGGAGCTGAAAGAATCTCAAACACCATCCTTGGACCCTCGAGGTACCTCCTCCCGAAGCCCGTCTGGTCCAGATACTGATGACTTCTTTTGTTATCGTTGTGGGCAGGATGGGCATATTGCTAGCAGATGTAGTGCTCCTGAGAACCATGCCAAAGTAATTCAGAAGTTGCTGAAAACCTTGCGAAAGCTCAAAGAAGAAAAAACAGCCACGCAAAGCAAGTCAACCAGAAACTGTTATGTGAAGAGGAGTACAATTGAAAGCTTTAAGCCAGAACTTAATGTTCCCCAGGGATTGGTGGGACCGTCATCTACTCTAGATATCAAGATTTGTGGTCATCCTTGCAAAGCCCTTCTTGATACCGGCTCACCAGTCACAATTATTTTTGAGAAGTGGTACAACCAATATCTGTCAGAGGTACCAATCCATCCAGTGAATGGCTTGGCCATTTGGGGATTGAGTGAGTCAAGCTACCCCTACAAAGGTTATGTTGTGGTAGACCTTGAGTTCCCTAAAGACCTAGGTGTATCGGGATCTTTATCAGTACTTGCATTGGTGTGTCCAGAACCTCGTAACTCAGACCAAGTTCCTGTTATCATTGGAACAAATGCCAATTTGTTCAAACGTTTAGCTGACCTCTGCCAGGGGACACCAGAAACAACGTCTGCTCAATGTTTTAGATTAGAGCCCATACTTTCTCAGGTTCTTCAACAGAAACAACTGTCCACCCAGATGAAAGAGAACGATGATACTGTAGGACAAGTGAAATGGTTAGGCCCTGGTCCTCTCACTATGGCTCCTAGGAAAGAGTGTTTGGCTACCTGTAAAGTGGAAAAATTCTCCCCTGCAGGCAAAGATATTCTACTAGTTGAATCACCTAGCTCTATTGCCTTGCCAGCTGGTATGTTAGTGCAGTCCTTTGTACTCCCTTCTTCACGAGTAGATGAGAAAAGGTTTCTCATTTTAATGCAGAACGAGTCCTTAAAAGAAATCTCCCTTCCTGTGGGTACTGTCCTTGCTCATATGTATATTATTGATATAGTGACAGTTGCACAGCAGGATGAGCAAAACACTACTTTTCTAGATCCAAATCTCTTTAATTTTGGGGATTCACCCATTTCGGAGGATTGGAAGAAAAGGCTGAGTCAGAAGCTTGCCGAATGACGCAATGTTTTTTCTCTTCATGAATGGGATGTAGGGCTGGCTAAAGGCGTGGAACATCAAATCCGGCTCAATGATGCTCGTCCATTCAGGGAGAGATCTCGTCGTTTGACACCAGCGGACATTGATGATGTATGCCGCCACCTTCAAGGGCTACTGGCAGCGGGCATTATTAAGGAGTCACAGAGTCCATTTGCCTCTCCTATTGTCATAGCGAGGAAGAAAAATGGCAGCATCCGCATGTGTGTAGATTATCACACACTAAACAAACGTACCATTCCTGACCAGTATACGATGCCCCGTGTGGAGGATGCCCTGGAGTGCTTATCAGGAAGCCAATGGTTCTCTGTCCTAGATCTCCGAAGTGGATACTACCAAATGGCAATGGCTGAAGAAGACAAGGAGAAAACCGCTTTTATATGCCCCCTTGGCTTTTTCCAATTTGAGCGTATGCCGCAAGGCATTACTGGAGCCCCTGCGACATTTCAGCGGCTAATGGAAAAAGCCGTGGGGGATATGCATCTTCTTCAAGTCATTGTCTATTTGGATGATATAATCGTCTTCGGTAAGACCTTGGAAGAACACGAGGAACGCCTTCTGAGGGTTCTTGACAGATTGGAAGAGGTGGGGTTGAAGATCTCTATAAACAAATGCCAGTTTTGTCAACCTCAAGTTAAGTATGTTGGACATATTGTGTCCAAATCTGGCATTGCCACAGACCCTGAGAAGGTTGAAGCGGTGAAACGCTGGAAACAGCCTACTGATCTTAAATACTTGAGATCCTTCCTTGGGTTTTGTGGTTATTATCGTAGATTTACAGCAAACTATTCCGCTATTGTGCGACCTTTAACCGACCTTACCAAAGGTTACCCACCCACCCAACGTAACAGAAAACCTGAAACAGACAAGTCACCATGTTACTTCAAGGAGTCCGAGCCTTTTGGTGCCAGGTGGGATCACCCATGCTCGGAGGCATTTAATAGGATACTCTACTGTTTGACAAATGCTCCTGTTCTAGCTTTCGCGGACCCAACCAAACCATATATATTGCATGTAGATGCAAGCAGGAATGGATTGGGAGCAGTGTTAAATCAAGAGCATCCAGAAGGTTTGAGACCAGTAGCCTTTGCCAGTAGGAAGCTGAGTCCTTCAGAGCAACGGTATCCAGTCCATCAGTTAGAGTTTTTGGCACTTAAATGGGCTGTGGTAGATAAATTCCATGATTTCCTCTATGGTGCCAAATTCACTGTACGGACAGATAATAACCCGTTGACTTATGTGCTAACTACAGCAAAGCTCAGTGCCACCGGCCATCGATGGCTTGCTGCTCTGGCAACATATGATTTCACCATCCAGTATCGTCCGGGACGGCACAACATTGATGCGGATCTATTGTCGAGAAACTCAATAGAGTCACTGGAAGAATGGAGAGAAATTCCTTTGTCAGGAATTAAAGCAGTGTGTCATCAAGTCAATCTGTCTGAGCCCCCTGAAGTTTCCACACGGCAGGTGGATCAGCTTGGAGTGCCATCCATCGTTATTCCAGATGCTTACGCCTTTCCAACACATCTGGAATTGGGTTGCCTTGAGCAGCTGACACCTGAACAGTTAAAGAAAGCTCAAGATCTTGATCCTGTCATAAATGCAGTAAAGATAGGAATAAAATCAGGTGGACAAGCTACATTAACAACACAAGGTGATCCTCACTTATTCCTACTGCAACGTGAACGTGAAAAGCTGGTAATACTTGATGGACTTCTGTACAGAGTGACCCAAAAGTCTCCCGGAAAGGAAGTTAAGCAGCTTGTCTTACCAAGGAAATACCAACCTGTGGTGTTGAGATCTCTTCACGATGAGTCGGGCCATCTTGGGGTGGAAAGAACAATGGATCTTGTCAAGGCCCGGTTTTACTGGCCTAAAATGAATTCTGAGATTGCACAATACATCAAGAACTGTGGAAGATGTATTTCTAGAAAGTCCTTGCCACAGAAATCATCTTTGAACCAGATCACAAGCAATGGTCCACTGGATCTTGTGTGTATTGATTTCTTGTCCTTAGAATCAGATTCTAAGGGAGTTGCCAATGTGTTAGTGGTAACGGATCATTACACTCGGTACGCCCAGGCATTCCCAACAAAAGACCAAAAAGCCAATACTGTAGCCCAGGTGTTATATGAAAAATACTTTGTGCACTATGGGTTACCCGCCAGAATACATTCGGACCAAGGCACTGACTTTGAGAGTAGATTAATCAAGGAGCTCTTGTCAATGTTGGGAGTCAGAAAATCCCGAACCACTCCTTACCATCCTCAGGGAAATCCTCAACCTGAGCGATTTAATCGTACTCTCTTGGCAATGCTGGGAATACTCAACCTTTCAAAAAACAGAAGTGGAGTCAATACATCAGTCATTTGGTACATGCATATAATTGCACAACAAACGATGCCACTGGCTACTCCCCCTACTTCCTAATGTTCGGTAGGGAAGCTCGTTTGCCAGTCGACATCTGTTTTGGTACCTCACCGGATGGTGAAAATGAGATCCAATATCAGAAGTACATCAGTGAGATGAAAAAAGACTTAAAGAAAGCTTATGAACTTGCTTCCGATGTTGCTAACAAGACTCATCTGAAAAACAAAACACGATATGATCAAAGAGTCCGGAACCAATCATTGGAGAAAGGTGATCGGGTACTCATCCGAAATGTTGGACTTAAAGGAAAACATAAGCTGCAAGACCGTTGGAAGGCTGTACCTTATGTAATCGTCGAGAAACTGACAAACTTACCAGTTTACCGGGTCAAGCCGGAACATGGGGTCGGTGTTATCAAGACTCTACACAGAGACCATCTGTTGCCAATTGGTTATTTGGTTCGTATGCCTACTTCTCTGGAAAAAGAAAGAGTAGTTAAGAACCCTGTCACCAGAGCTCAGACCAGAAAAAGAAGATCTGATTTGTCCAGGTCAAATGATGGAGAAAACCCCCCAGAAAGTTCTGATTATGAGGATGACTATGCTTACCAAATTCATCTTTTGAATTTGGATGAATTCCAAATGAAAGTTGGAGAACACCCAACATCTCAGTAGAACATCCCGAGGGCAGATGATGGAGGGATGGAGGAAGGGGAACCTAGTTCTGGTCAGGAAAATGGAGACTGGGGTGAAACAGCTTTGTCGGAGGGCTCAGAAATTGAGGTTCCACATCCACTTCCTGATACTGTGGTGGACACAGATTTAGAAGAGGGAGACGTCCTTGAATCTAATACATCAGTGGAGGATAATGGAGCATCAGGCTCTCGAGTATCCAGACGAGCGGTGAAGCCAGTCTTTCGTTTAACCTATGATGAGCCCGGAAAACCTTCAGATACACCGTTTACTATTATTCATAGGGGAATGATGATTCAAATCAGTAATTACTCTGATTTTCAAGTGAATTTGGAAAAATTACACGGAACAAATGCAGTTTGCGCAGTCTATGCAAAACAAAAGAAAATAGAATAAGAGAAACTCTGATTGATACTCAGTTGAACAGAGGGTTTATATTGAAACTGCTTTTTATAGTGTATATTGTTTAACTATTTGCTTTTATTTTCAGTTTCATATTTAATTGTCTATACTGAATACTTTTAATTTCAAGTTTACTTCAGTAAATTGTATATAATTTCTCCCATTCACATTTGTTGTGTTTGAGTTTACAACAGTTAATTAAAAGATCCCATTTTAATGGGATATTTTGAATTAAACGTGAAATTACTACATAAAAGGGAGGTATCGTCAATAAGTGTTGTGTAAAACCAATAGTTAAAAAAAGAAACGTAACACCTGAGTTATTTGTTTTATTAGTATTTATTTTCAAACCACACCCAGGGCCCCCTCCCATGTTACAATTTTTAAAGTAGTTTAGCTACCTATAACCAGCACTGGGAAAAGGGGTTACATCTGTACTTATCCAAATATTATTTAAAACATTCTACACAATAATCTTAAATATTCTTGTGACTAATCCTTCAGTTAAACCTGTTTTAAACATAATTTTAATTTGTTTGTATTCTCATTGTGTTCTCTACATTGGAAAAAGTAAAACACAAATAAATGTACATTAAAAAAATCAAAAATTACATGAATTATTAGTATTTATTTGACATTTTCACATTTTGGTCACATTTATATTAAATAAGATAAAATATTTAAAATATTGCTGGTTTGTTACTAGTTGGTAAATCTAAGGCAACCTGAAATCTAAAAAAACAAAAGAAAAGTTATATTTATAATCAGAAAACCAATTTTATAAACATAACACAGCTTAATAACTATCTGAACAAATGACTGAACAATATAATAAGTAAAGAAGACAGACATACAACCGATTTAAGAAATGGGGTTCAACAAATATTGGATTTTTTTTTCATTTGAGCCTGCAAATAAATAGCAAATTGTGACAAAATAAAAAAGAATATTTTTATACACTGTTTTTCTGCTGTATAGATTGCACTGCACTGTTCTTTTTAAATCTTCCTTTTATGTCCTTTTAATATATAATTTTTCATTTTAGCTCATTTATTGTAATTATAATTTTTTATTTTATTTTATTATGATTATGATTTTTCCTTTTTATGATTACTGATTGTTTTAATCCTCTTTCTGTAAAGCACTTTGAATTACCATTGTATGAAATGTGCTATATATTAATTAACTTTCCTTGCCTTGCCTATAATATTTAACATATTATAAATCACTAATCAAAAAAAGCTCATTTGTGACCATATAAACGCATTTTTACTAACAGTCAGATGTTCGCAACAAAAGTTGCACAATCCAAACATCACTTGAGTTACTTAAGGCTTAAAACACATCTGGTCAACATCGGTTGGAGAATGTGCTGATGAGCAGCCCACCACCTACAATCAGCAGAACACCGGCCGCCCATCCTACATAGATGGAGGCTCCCAGTTCTCCTTTTCTCCCCGCTATTGCTTGAGGATTATAGAAGTCCACGATGATAACATATGCCGACCAGCTGACAGCAACAAGGCACAGTACACCTGCAACTATAAAGACTGCACCAGCTGCTATTCCAGTGTTAGTCTTTTTAAGCCGCTCTTCTCTATAAAAGTTGGTGCAGTCGGCTCCAACAATGGACAGTCCAATGGCAACCACACTGACTGCAATAGAGGCACAGATCAAAGCTCGAGCTGCCTGGAGATCTTGAGTAAGAGCCAGGATGGAGTCATACGCTTTGCACTGCATGTGACCGGTGCTCTGCAGGACGCAGTTCATCCACAAGCCTTCCCAGAAAACCTGTGCTGTCACGATGTTTGCTCCCACGAAGGCTGTCACTTTCCACATAGGTAATGCACACACCAGGATAGTACCGCACAGACCCAACACAGCCAGACATACAGCCAAGATTTGTCTTCTCCTCATCTTTTACAGAACAAAGCCGATTCATCTGCAATAAAAGGGAGGAAAAACGTTGTAGTTGTGAGCGCAAACGACTATTGACAAAGTGAATGCTCTTCCTTGTTGTACCTCAGGTATTGGTATTTGAACAAAGAGAAAGCAAAGCAAGGGGAGGAGACCCATATTGAGTTTCCTGCTCAACTTGATTCTTCTAATCAGTAAAGCCACAATAAGGACAGATTCATGGAAAAAGTACAATTCTATTATTTTAAGCAACAGCTAGCCTAAATTGAAAACACTGAAATTGGCATGGCTTCACTAAAACAATAGTTCATCCAAAATAAAAATTCTAGTTGTGTCCCAAATGATGCACTGTACTCTACGTACTCAACAGTATAGTGTATGAATTATATAAGATTAATTTGTCATCCAACATCAGGAACACTTCCTCATCCAGTATAAAGCTGCGACAGTTGAGTGCATAAAGTGTCCAACATTATACATTTTAGTTAAGTACATCATCCAGGCATTTTAAGTGCACTTTTACATTTTGGAATTTTCAGTGTGAACACACTACTCGCACTATTTATACTAAAAACGGCAGAATAGTGCACAAGTATGCAAATTGGGATGCGCCTTCTGTCTTTATTTACTCACCCTAAAGCTCATTCCAAACCTGTATGCTGTTTATTTTTCATTTGTTTTCATAAAACAACAGTTCATAGAGACTATGCTCCAAAAAAAGTTATTTCCAAGTTTTCTGAAGTCATACATAGTTTTATGAACAAATGACACTTTGTTACTATAGAACACTGCAGTAACATATTTTTAGGCTAGCCTGGAGGTTAGCCCTGGTTCCCTTTGACAAAAGGTTTGTTTTTTATTATTGCTGAAAATGAGGTCTGTGACAAACAACTTTTGTGAATTTTGTAGCATAAATACAATCACCAGAAGTAAAAAGCTAAATGAAGGCTGTAAACAAACTATACCACTGTTACATGACTAAGCTTCCATCAACTCTTTATTTAAACAAATGTTTTCCCTGAAGGTTTTGAGTTCCTGTTCAGTGCGATGTTTAATGTCCCCAACAACCTCTGTGGTCTCATTTAGCCACTTGTTAGCAACCGCCTTTTCGAGACAAGAGCTTAAAACACTCACACAAGGATTACTGATGTATATTTCTTTGAATAAACCTGCAAAGCTCTTAGGTTAACCACAGTCGTTATCTCAGGCATTTAAACAAAAA
The DNA here is from genome assembly GCF_001515625.1 of Sinocyclocheilus rhinocerous. Taxonomy (NCBI): domain Eukaryota; kingdom Metazoa; phylum Chordata; class Actinopteri; order Cypriniformes; family Cyprinidae; genus Sinocyclocheilus; species Sinocyclocheilus rhinocerous. The sequence continues at coordinate 1,245,505 of NW_015652998.1, read as the reverse complement.
CCCTTTTTTTTTTTTTTACTTTGCTTTCTGGACAATGAAACTGGAAGTGTAAAATGCTAACTCATTTCCTGGTTTTTGCCTACAAATATACATAATTCTATTCTGATCAGTTTCACTTGCCCTGCAGCTCTTAAGTACGGCTCCTATGGTGCAGGTTTCAAATCATGATATGTTAATGTCAAACCTCTGGGCCGGCTGCATTAACTGCTTAGACTAAAAAGTTGGTCATCTTTTTTTACTTCAAGACTGGTCATAACTTTAAGGTCAGTTGCAAAAAGGTAGATTGGTCTGATTTGAATCTAAAAAGAAAGACTGATTATCCCCTTGGCTAACAGACTTAACAGGTTTGCACAACTGCCCCTGCAAGAGCCACATCTGATTTGGGATCTACACTCTTAAAAATTAAGGTGCTTCACAATGCCATAGAAGAACCTTTTTGCCCAAATGGTTCCATAAAGAGCCTTTAACATCTGAAGAACCTTTCTGTTTCACAAAAGGTTCTTTGTGGTGAAAGAAGGTGCTTCAGATTATAAAAAGGTAAGAAAGAGATGGTTCTTTAAAGAACCTTTGACTGAATGGTTCTTTGTGGAACCAAAAATGGTTCTTCTATGGCATCGCTTGAAGAACCTTTTAAAGCACTTTTATTTTTAGAGTGTAGCATCTTTCATCTAAAGCAACGTACAACTGGGGTGGGGGTGTAACACCAAGCTAGCTTACATATGGATTTTGAAAACTTTGCCTTATGCATACCATGAGGTTGAATTTGAGAATCAGTAGATCTTAATTCGCTTTAAAAAAAAAACTGCCTTTTCCTTCCACCATCCAAATACAGAACTTTGTTGCTGCATTTGGCGCTTGATGGGGGGGCCCAGTCCCAGCCCCAGCCCCAGCATTGTAATGGATTGGTAAGTTTGGTACAAAAGCACGCATGCACTCAGGAAACAAACACGGTGGCACTACCCTTCCAAAACATGAAATTAAGTTGCCACGGAAATGGTCCATATTTGGACCTTTTTAAAAGCGTACAGTACCGGCCCAGTTTTTGGTTTGTCCCGTGTCTAGAACCGGACCGCAAACATTTTAATTTAAAGAATCCTAAAAATGGCTGCGCACTTGTTCCTAAGGTTATAGAAACTTTATAAAATAAATAATAATAATAATAATAATAATAAACCACATAATAAAAAGTAAATTACACAAAACAGACATTAATTTATTGTTAAAATAGTCATGCAAGAACATAAGTAAAACGTTCAAATCTCTTCCTTCAACAAACAGGAGAATTAATTCCAGTCCAGAAAGTCGGAGTCTCACACATAGGCTCCTGGAGCAGACCTCGGTGCAGAGTACTTCACGGAATAACCGCGACCGTCACTCTTCGGGCACTGGCAACACAGAAGCGCTCCACCGATGATCAGCAGCCCAGACGCACCCCAGCCGATGAACAGCGATGCTCCCAGCTCCCGCTTCTGAGCCTCAGACAGAATGGGGTTGTAGAAGTCTCTGATGACGGTGTGCGCGCACCAGCAGACCGGGATCAGGCACAGAACGCCACCCACCAGGAAGAACACGCCGGCCACGACCCCCACTTTAGCCTTTGCATCCTGATCGTCAATGCAGTTGGTGCACTTGCCTCCAGCGACAGCCAGAATAACTCCCAAGGAGGTCACGAGAATGGAGATGATAACAAGAGCTCGAGCGGCCTGGAGATCTTGTGGTAGCGCCAGCATGGAGTCATAGACCTTGCACTGCATCTGCCCTGTGCTCTGCTGCACGCAGTTCATCCAAAGGCCTTCCCAGAAGATCTGTGCGGTCACGATGTTGTTGCCAATAAACGCCGTCACTTTCCACATGGGGAGCGCGCAGATAATGATATCTCCCAACAAGCCGATGACCGCGAAGGCAGTGGCCAAAATCTGAAGCCCAGCAGATGCCATTATACGTTCGTGTTAGTATGCAAAGTAGCAGACCCTATCACCTGAATGGCCGATGCAATTATTTATAGTGCATGGTTTGTAATGTGATTTGATGCAGCTGGTCAGTATTTCCCGCTCTTTCCTCCTAATTAATTTAAAAAACAAGGCTGTCTGAAATAACAAACCACGGACATAATCATATCATTTGCACGTGGCTCATGTCCCCACCAATTTTTTGAAATTCGATCTTGTTCCAATCACTTTTTAAAAGCCACTGAAAGGCCTAACGCATTGAAAATGCATGATTCTTCATGATTTAAACATGTAACGCAAGATACATTTGCATAGGCCACATAGACTCACAAATCGTGGTTTATAATAAATAATTGCAAATTATATATATATATATATATA
>NW_015652998.1:1233942-1239334 GCF_001515625.1 Sinocyclocheilus rhinocerous | reverse complement strand
TTGCAATTATTTATTATAAATGATGAATTTATATATAAATTTATATATAAATGGTGAATTTACTGAAAGGCTTAAGTTGAAATTTAATTACCTCATTATTGCGAGATTTGTCTCAGTGTATTGTTTTCTGAACATATTCTTAAGGCTATCGTTGTGATCTTTTAATAATTAAAATAACATTTTATTATCAAAGAAAATGTATTATTATTATCACAATATTTTTTCTCCCTTGTTGAAGTGAAAAAGCAGAACAGAAACAGATGTTTGCTTTTTATTTTTCTTAAATGATGCTCACACAAACCCGCGGAAACTTTTTTAAATCACGACCAGCAATTTTTGCCCCTGACAGGGAAGAGAAGAACTGTTGAATAAAGTCGTTATTTTTGTTTTCTTTTTGCACAAAAAGTATTCTCGTAGCTTCAAAACATTGCGGTTGAACCACTGTCACATGGACTATTTTAAGGATGTCCTGGCCTTGAACGTGTCAGTTGCATTGCTGTCTCAGGGTTAGAAAGCTCTCGGATTTAATCAAAAATACCTTAATTTGTGTTCTGAAGATGAACGAAGGTCTTACGGGTTTGGAACGACATGAGGGTGAGTAATTAATTACAGAATTTTTATTTTTGGTTGAACTATACTTTTAAGTCAGTGGCTACGTCACTTTGAGAGTAAAAAAAAAACATACAAATTAATACACTTTCCACATTGTTTTCCAAGTAAATTTGTACCTTGCAATTGCAATGTCATTTTCTGATGATTTTTTTGTACATTTTATTTATTTGAGAAATTATATATCTGTAATTTTTTCTGTAATTTCTATATAATTTGTTTTTTAGCTTGTATTTACAAATATTTAGAATTGTGTTGTGCATTTCTAATAAGAGATGTGTTAGCTGTTGTATTTTAAAGTTAAAAAGTTGTCTGCATGTTTTTACAGTTTCCATCAGTGGCATGACGTTTTTTAACACTGAGTAACTTAAATGTAATTTTATAGGAAAAAGGAGATTTCATGTTTAAAAGTTATTTCACAGTTAAGTTTTTTTTTAATCCACTTTCAGTGTGTTAATTGTTTTAAACATTAACTGAAATGTCATTTAGACAGAATTCTGGAATCTCTGTATATGATTTCAACATGGTTTACGATGATTTGTTCATTTTCAAGGGACAATATGGAACAAAATGTGTTATTTATTTGGTTGAATGTGCTATTGCAAGTTGAGAAAATATGACACATTAAGTTAAATTAACTTAAATTTTAGTACAGATAAATTGAAAATGTAAGTTAACATTTCAACTAAACTTTTCAAGTCAAGGTTACTTGAAATAAGTAGTTGGTTCAACTATTTTATTATGTCAACTAAACTTTTTAGAAATAAACGTAAATAAAACAACTTAGTCAAAGCAAAAAGATAACTAAAAAAATTTAAGTTGAGTGAACAATTTTTTTTACAGTGCGGAGTTTGACATATATAAATTTTTTTCACTAACATTTCCAACACGTTATCAGTAATATTATTAAAAACACAAACAGAAAAAACAAAAACAGGAAAACAAATGAAATAACAAAAAACATGCTGACAGGAAAGTGTGTATCATGCCATAAATATGTAAGGGTTGTGAAGTGTTTTAGGAGTTCATATGACCAAAAGAGACCCAAATAATTTTTTTTTTTTTTTTAATGAACCACGTCCAAAACCACATCCCTTTTTTGCTTCTCAAATCCAGTTCGTTGTTCAAATCCCCAAATCCCACCCCGAGGAGTTGGGGAGTCTGCATATAAACTCCCTCTCAGTCAATAAAAACGAGGGGTGACGGGACGAAAAGAACCATGGCATCTTTGGGGTTGCAGATTTTAGGAGTTGCCCTTTCGTTTGTTGGGTTGCTGGGGTCTATTATAACCTGCGTCCTTCCTATGTGGAGGGTTACAGCTTTCATTGGCAACAACATCGTGACGGCGCAGATCATTTGGGAGGGACTGTGGATGGTCTGTGTGGTTCAGAGCACGGGACACATCCAGTGCAAAGTGTACGATTCAATGCTCGCCCTGTCCCCGGACCTGCAAGCCGCGCGCGCTTTGCTTGTCCTCTCCATCGTGCTCTCTGTCTTCGGCATTCTCCTGGCGGTTGTAGGAGGGAAATGCACCACCTGTATCGAGAACAAAGCCTCGAAGGCAAGAGTTGTCATATCTGCAGGGGTGTTTTTCATCATTAGTGGACTGCTGTGTCTCACACCCGTCTCCTGGTCGGCGCACACCATTATCCGAGATTTCTACAACCCGCTCGTGTCTGACGTGCAGAGACGGGAGCTCGGGGCGTCGCTCTACACGGGCTGGGCCGCCGCGGGGCTGCTGCTCACCGGGGGCGCGATACTGTGCTGCCAGTGCCAGCAGAAAGAGGAACGAGCATTCGTCCCCAAATACCCGGCACCGAAATCAAACGCATCGGAAAAAGAATATGTGTAATACCTAATTAATACAAGTAAAAAATAATTCATTCATTAATCGCCATAATCAAATAATGGTCAAGTCACGCTAATGTTTTGTCTGTTGCTGTTAGAATGTAGCATTAATAGCCTATTACAAATGCAGTATTATTAAAACAAACAAACAAAAAAGACTTATTACCACCTCTTAGATGATTAACAAGTTTTCTGCCATCTTGATCATTTATGTGTGGGGCGCAGAGCTATGACTGTTTAGAGATTGTATTGTAAACAAACAAAAAAACGTGTAAAGAATTGTTATATTTTGCCATTATGTTTTATCTAAAAATAATAATAAAACATTATAGCAATAAAAAAAAAACAAGTTTATAGGGTATGTGGCAAGAATGCCAGTTTGTTATCAAAAAAAAATAAAAATAAAAAATGAAACCCATCCAGACCGTGATGACTTGATGTTTTGATTTCTTCTATTTTAATTTTATTTATATTAAGTTCAAATTCATCATATTTGTAAAAAATATTTTTATTTTGGAAAATGTTTGAAAATGTTTTTGATTGCTTTTGTAAACTCACATGCACTTAATATTTTTAAGTGACATTAATAATTTTTAAAAAATGTATCTAACATTAATACACAAATTACCAACATTACACACGGCATGTTTAAAACAGATTTTAAAATATTTCTCCTTTTTATAATCTCAGACATCCTTATTTCTCACTGACACATAAAAATCAATAAACACTTATTTGTCATTTAATTCTACTTTTGTTTTTCCTGGACAGAATGCTCATTCCTGTTTAAAATAGATGTAGCAAGGCTCTGTAATTAATGCTTGTACTTGTTTGATTTTGCACAATAGTTGGAGTGCAAAGAGTTTCTCCCTGGCGACGATAATATCTTATCCTTTGTATGCATGGGTACAAAAGCAGCGGCACAAAACAACAGCTGTGGAATGGTCAACAGAGGAGTGTTCACGCAGTGTTAAGCGTGTGTGTACATGAAACAAAAAATAGTTTCAAAGCTAACATATAGAGATGTTCATGATCAATCACTCAAACTTCATTTTATTCTCATCACATTTTTATTGTAAACAAACAATTGTGAACTTATTTTCATCAGCTTTCATTCGGTCATTTTCATTTACCAAATGTCAAAAGTCATGATAGTTTGCGTGATAGTCTATTTCAGTAATTTTGCACAGTACTTGCCACATATCTTAAGGTTATTTTCACACGTAATCCATTGCTGGGGTTACAGATCTGGCAGGGCTGTATTTGGCTGCCACGTAGGGCCTATTGTCATTGGACGGGCAGTTCCAACAAAGAAGCCCACCACCCAGCAACAAGAGGCCTCCAGATCCCCAGCCTATGTAAAGACAGGCTCCCAGCTCTCGCCGCTGGGCTGCTGTTACTAAAGGGTTGTAGAAGTCCCTGATAAGAGTGTGTGCAGACCAGCACACGGGTATCAGGACCAGAAAGCCAGCGATGATTAAAACCACCCCTGAAAAGATGCACGCTCTGGCTTTGGCTGCTTCATCCTCCAAGCAGTTGGTGCACTTTCCTCCAACCATGGCCATCAGGAATCCAAAGATGCCCACCATGATGGAGATGATAACCATGGCTCTGGAAGCCTGCAGGTCTTGCGATAGAGCCAACATGGAGTCGTAGACTTTACACTGCATCTGTCCGGTGCTCTGAACCACACAGCTCATCCATAGACCTTCCCAGATGATTTGTGCCGTGACGATGTTCACTCCAACAAAGGCTGTGACCCTCCACATTGGCATGCCACAGGTGATAATGGTCCCCAGCCAGCCTATAATGGCAAGCATGATGCCCAGGATCTGGATGCCTTGAGATGCCATTGTTGCTGGACACAGGTCACTTTATGGAATTGCCTAAAGTGTCTGAGAGGTTTTAATTGTAAGGGTTTTATAGTCCTCAAACTTTGGGCGGAGTTCAAGCACAAAAAGCAAAAAGAAAACCAGATATTTGATATTCTTTGACTATTGTTTGAAGTGTTTGAAGAGCTAGATAACATGAGACACCTTCTGGCAGTTCAAATGAATTTGAAAAAAGGAAGAAAAAATCAAAGCACTAAACTCTACATCTGTACTGGTGAAGGAATTACTAAATTTCCATTTAAGAAAATCAACACAGGTAATGCATTCTGGAAAATTAAGTGTTGATATAAATATGATCATTTAATTTCCTAGAATATATAAGCATAAAATAATTTTCTATAAGTCATATTTTAAAAATATCTTAGATATACTGTAAAACAAGTGAAAGTATTCATGCAAAGTTTCACAAACATTGCTTTTTCTGGTTAAAAATTGGCAACACATTTGTGTGGTAATTCGTTACTATTTTGCGTTTTGGCAAATTGGTGGCTAACTCGTATAAATTCGAATGATCTAATGTGTACGTTTTCATACAATCTTGCACCAGAAAAAAAGTTTCTGTACAAATTCATACAAAATCACCACCTCATAAAATAGTAATGTTTTCTCATGAGATTGAATTGAAAACTCCAAATCAGTGTAATTCTACTTCCTTACATTCAAATTCGAATTTTAATAATGCATCATGTTTGCTACCACAATTCAAATTTGAATTCTGAATGGTGCACAAGCCCGGTTGCAATTGGCGTTCACAATGGCAAATTTCACTTGTTTTGTGGAAGAAAAAAACAAAAACAAATGGTCCATAATTTGTCTAATTAATAGCAGTTTGGAAACACAAGCCAAGCCCCGACAAAATGGTGCAAAACGTTTTTTAAACGGAAACGGTGGTACGTTGAACACCCTGTTCTGATGACGCAAGAGTTGCAACTATGGCAGCTGAGAAGGCCATTCTTTGTGTTCTTTTTGAAGAATTTTCGGAGCCTGATGAAATCGGTAGGCTATAAATGCGTGTTTAATACTGCAAAATATGCTCGATGTTA
>NW_015652998.1:1223976-1233869 GCF_001515625.1 Sinocyclocheilus rhinocerous | reverse complement strand
CAGCTGTCTCTTTAATACCGCGTGGTTTACATACATGTTGCTGCTGATTGGGCTGACATTTTTGACACACCCACCAAACAAGAGAAAACGTATTTCAAACCCCGTTGCGCACCGTTGCACACCGTTTCCAGGAAACATGTCGTTCAACCCGGAAACTGTAGCAAAACGTTGCGCACCGGTTTGAGCTTGAACTTGCCCATGTTTAGCCTTGGCTTATTATTCGCATTGGCTCTGAAAAAGAACCTGAAAAACCACACCTGTTCTGGATTTGTCGTTTGACAACTCCCTCGAAGAATGTTTTGTAAACGGGGACTCTGTTGAAATCTTTTAATTGCCACAGGGTCGGTGACACATAATGGAGGGCTGCAATATGACACCCTGTTAACGCCCATGCAAAAGCATTTTATACAGTTAATAGACAGTTGTGATACAAATATATATATATATATTTTCCCCTTTGGACATAAGTTATATCAGATAAAAAAATGATGTACAAAACAGGGGGGGAACACATCAAACATGACAAATGGTTTGAGACGAAAAATTGATCATAAGACAGATTTCAGATTAGCCTCCTTTAACTGCAGAGGTTTTTTTTAATGTGGTTCCCCATTTTCCTCATTTTCTTATATGTAGAAAATATTTAGAAAACTTGTAGCATCAGTGTTTACTTGACTGCTTTTCAAGTCCTTGTGATACCTGCTGCAAACTCTTTTTGAGCCGCTACATCCTGGTCAAACCAAGACTGTAAACATTATAGGCACTATAGAGTTCATTTCAGAGTTCATCATTTACACAAAGTTCTTGCCGGATGGTGCAGAAACTGCAGACCGAGGTGGAGCATTATATTTGGCTGTGTATTTTCCCGTTTCCTCCTTTGGTGGGCAGTTGCAGCAGAGCAAACCTCCCCCGATGATCAACAGAGCAGCGGCTCCCCAGCCCATGTATAGAGCTGCTCCCAGCTCTCTCTTCTGTGCTTGGTGGACCAAGGGGTTGTAGAATTCCTGGATGATGACGTGTGCCGTCCAGCACACTGGGATCAGACACAGCACTCCAGCAATGATGAAAATCACACCAGCAGTGATACCGACCTTAGATTTGGCACTCTCGTCTTCAACGCAGTTGGTGCATTTGCCTCCAGCCATGGCCAGCATGATGCCCAGGATCCCAATCACGATGGAAATGATGGTGAGGGCACGGGCGGCCTGAAGATCTGAGGAGAGGGCCAGCATGGAGTCGTAGACTTTACACTGCATCTGTCCGGTGCTCTGCACAACGCAGTTCATCCAGATTCCCTCCCATGAAGTCTGTGCCGTGATGATGTTACTACCAATGAAAGCTGTGACTTTCCACATGGGAATAGCACAGACCACAATGACACCGATCCATCCTATGATGGCCAGGGCGGTGCCCAGTAACTGAAGCCCAGCAGACACCATGATTTTTGTCTCTTGTTAGTTCTCTTGAGGTGGCTCTCTTTGCACTGCTTACAGGTGTATGTCTCAGAAAGGCTGCGTGCTGATGCTTTAAAGGAGCCTGTGAAGCTTTGGGGGAGGGACTTCTGTAGATTGACTTGCTCTGCTGGTTTTGTAGTTACTTCATGGGGTGCGACTAAGCCAAGGCTTGAATGAGTCACTGCCATGACATTTTTTGTTGCGGACGCAGTACCTTATATGGCTTTCTCAAAATATTATTAACCCTTAAAAATGTAAATATCTATGTAAAAATCTATGGAGGGATCAGTAAAATATATCAAGAACATGTGCATTGCACTACTAAGAAAAAAAAATTTTTTTTTTAGAGTGTATAGGGAATTGTGTCCACAGCAAGGACCATTATCATATTTCTCTCTTTAGGTTTGTGCTTTGTGCTCCCTCATGGTCTACAAAGTATTAAGAAAGTGGCAACTGGTTTCATATGACACAAGAGACATGGAGATGTTTTCCCTAGGTTGTAGATCACTGACCATTATCTCATCACACTCAATTCAGGTCAAAGATATCTCAAGTAAAACTTTGTTACTTCTGGATATGACACATATGTAACAAATGCTATATTGACTTAGTGTCTTACTCAGCACGCAATTCCCACCCATGGCAACTATTTCTCAAGAGTTCCCTGACATTGTGCCTCAGTGAGGGGGAGGAGCAGCCCAAATGCACCTGTACCCACCTGAGCAGGTCAAAGCGGTTTCTGCTGGAGCACACGTGAAATGTTGACACTTTGTCTGGGCAAGACTGAACAGCTCATCACAGATCGTCACATCAACAAGCCTGTTTAACTGACAATAACAGAGAATAATCAAATTTTGTAGACAACACAGTTTGTGTTTGTGTGTGTGTATATAAGCTACACGCTGCTCTAATAAAGCAAGGAGAAAAAATGAGAAACAATTTCATTCTTATCCACAACATGAAGCCTCATTTACAAAGAGAAGTGAATGAGTTTAAATTGTTCCTAAGTGAGAACACATGATTACGCTATGAACAACAAATATAAAAGATCTGAATGGGAGGAACAAAAATATATTACATTATACATGCAGTTTAAATATTTCTAGCATAGTTATATGTTGTGGCATAAATAGCAAAAATAAATAAATAAAGGTGTAATACTAAATAATGTATTCATTCACTTTAGAAGGTGTAATGCAGTCTTATAATTATCTTAACTGAAGAATAATATTAAGGCCAGTATGATGTACCGACTTGGCAAAGGGTGTTTGTGTTTTCCTTGTGTTTTTAAATCTTCACCATCACATTCAGAAAAATTAACAAGATATATGAGTCAACAGAGACACACTTGCTCATTGATAAGGGGCTGTTTCACATGGGATTGGTTCTGAGAAAGCTGTAAGCCTTGAACTCAATAGATAAACATAACCTTTTTGAGACAAATCATGGAATGTTGAACCATTTCAACTTTCCAACTTACTGATGGGTGTTAATCGTATGAGCAATATGAATATGGCATATATATAAGCAACACAGAATCAACATTTAAGGAATTTAGTGGATGCTGCATTTACAAAAAAAATGCTTTAATGTCACTTGTGATACTGCTGAGATCAAGCACAGAATGCAATTCAGAAAGTTAACCTACATTTTTACATATACAAATACAAACATTATTACTTAATACAGCTTAATAGTATGACATAATACTTAAGTTAAAAAAAAAATCATAAATTGTAAATGTATGCCCACTAGTGGCTACATATGTAATTGCATTGAAGACTGAAGACCGAGATCAGTGATGCAGCTTGTCCAACGCACACGTGTTTCGTCGTTTTATTGTTTTATTATTGCTTTATTTATTCAAGTTCTATCACATACGTCACCTCAAAACTCGCAATGAGGGTCGGTTCTGTTCCTTCTTGTGTAACAACCAGCTCCGAAACCGAAAACAAGGAGGAGAAACGGGAAAACAAACCACTATCTTCAAACTTTTGATAAGTTATTGATATCATTTGTCGTGAGGTGAAAGTGTCTTTCAGACCCCCTGTACGCGCGGAGTTTAGTCCGTTTTTTGTTGTTGTTTTGTTTTGTTTTTTGGCGAAGAGAGAAATGTATGCCTCCTGTGGCAGTTGTCTCTTTATGTTCACAGTTTAAATGATGTAATTAGATGGATAGATAGATAGATTAGTACTGCAACCAAAAGCTAGTAAAATGTTGTTAAAACGTATTGTGCTTGCTGGGTCATGGAAGTAGAAAGGTGATTCCAGCTGTTTAAAAAGAAAATAAATAAAATAAACAATTAAAAAAATAATACTAATAATAAAAACATTAATTCTACTCAAGAAATAATTACAAATACTGCAAGTAAAGTGGCCAATGGAGTGCCACAGGAATCACTGTTCTCTTTAAAAGACTAAAACATTGTTCTGTTCTCTTTAAAAGAACAATATCTTCCCACTGAAACTCATTAGTCATCAACATCATGGTGCCTCACAGAAACTCATTTCAATATTATCAGTGTTCTCTGAGAAGGAAGTAGGCCAACACACTGCAAATGATGTCATGGTCACCTATCAAACACAGACCAGTTTCAGGCAGTCTTGTGAAAACATGGCAATAACTATTTCTTCTCTTTTATTTTTTACTTCACATAAAAGGTTATATGGGTTTTAGCATTTGTACTAAAAAGCTCTCTGGGTGTGTCCGTGTTGAGAACCACAGTTCTTATTGAATGTCCAGTAAAATGTTTATCAATTTCCTCATATCAAATAGGTTGTTTATGAACTTGGTGGATTAATCAAATGTTTACTAATTCAGAGTCTGGTTTAAACACATCACTGTATGTATTTACATGAAATTTCCCATGTGCATTCATTGCACTGTAAGTCTTTACATGTGTCAGATATCATTAAACAGATGAAGCTCTCTGTTGTCTCTGAAGTTGCCTTATCAGGAAAGCATTAATTAGTCAATGCTGTTTAGCAAATACACAAATCCTACATTCTACAGACCAAAAGATATCAAGTAGCCTATAAACAAAACAAGATCAAACGACTAAATACCGTAAAATAAATGAGCCATTAGAGGAAGCAGATTAATATATAAAATGTCAATTGAAAAAAAAAATGTTTATAATTTTGAAGGGGACAAATAGCACTTTATGGTATTAATATAATGATGCTTTGGACAAAATGTAACTTAATTCATCTTCACCCCCATGATAATTCTGTGAAAGCCACACATTAAGAGCTTTAACATTTGTGTGGTTTTGGTATTGATAAGTATTTAATATCAATGTCATGATAAAAGCATGAGTAAAGTTTTGGCCTTTTGGTTTAACAACTTCGTTATACTTTTGTAAGCAGTAACACTCATTTTCAGCATTGCCACACATTCCTGCTTTCATAAGTGTGTAGACATCTGAAGAATCGTGTCTTTTTCTCCAAAGTGAACAAAGCTTGAACTGAGCTTGAACAATGTGTAATACACATTGACATAATATGATAGGTCACCACAGTTTCACTTTATCTGCTCTCTCTCAGCATGTTTTGCATTTTTAAACTAAAACTGTCTAACCTCCTCATTTACGCACATATGGACATAGCCTATCAGTTCATAGTTTCACTTCCCGTGTACACTTGTTTTTGGGTTGCATCACTAAATTTAATCCTTATACAACCAGGACATGGGCATCTGAAATATTCTAAATATGGCTGGATTTTATGGCCTGCAATCATAGTTGGCCTAGATTGCTACCAGGACTTTGAATTCAGTAGTTTGTGTTTACGTATAGGCCTACTGCTTACTATTGAAGAAGGAAGACTTTGTGAGACAGTAAATCGCTACTGTATTTCACTGAGGAAGTTTATAAACAACAACAGCAATGTTTTTCCAGATTAGTTCCACATCCCTTGTATGTTTTAAATATTAAGAAACATAAAATGTTATGAACTGTGAGACATGGAAACTGTGATACATTTGTTTTTGTTTATTAAAAATATATATTATTTCTTCAATAATATACATATGTATATATTTAATTTTTTTGTGCATTTTTAAAATGTAAAAAAAAAAATCATAATTTTCCTCACTTGGATTTACTGTATGGCTTTAAAAAAAAAACTAGCAGTTTACCAAGTCGTATAATTTGATAATTTTTAATCAGTAGATGTGAGCAGTTTTTTTAGGTGAACTATTCTTTAAGACTTCAGTATGCATGCATTATGGCCTACACTAGATTTTTACATTACGTTGTTAATGATTGTCCATTAAAGAGCATTTTTTTACAGGTCTACCTTGGGTTATCTATTAACATCGACAAATAGTCCCAACCTTTGGTTTAAGCAAACTTTTACCGGAAGCTACATTGTCTTAAGTGCTACACAGAAAGCAGCTCCCATTTTTTATGAGGACGCTAACCAATACCAAGATTGCGTCTTATCATCTGATGTCAGAACCCAGGTAAGTCAGCCCTTTTCTCAGAACAGGGGAAGTTTCAACCAGGACAGAACATTCCAGCCGTCCTTGAAGAGGAGATTCAGTGTGTCAACAACACCCACCTCCATGCTTCAGTGGTCCTTTGCAGATTTTGGAGATTCCTGATGTAATTGTCTGAAGGACTTGTAGAGACAAACAGTGAGCCTCAGTGAACGCAAGAGAGATTTTGAGGGAGTTTGAAAGGAGAAAGTGTGGAGACATGGCGGCTTTCGGTCTGGAGTTAGTGGGAGTCATGCTCTCGGTTCTTGGCTGGCTCCTCAGCATTGTGTGCTGTGCTTTGCCCATGTGGAGGGTCACCGCGTTCATCGGCACCAACATTGTCACGGCGCAGGTCTACTGGGAGGGAATCTGGATGAGCTGTGTGGTTCAGAGTACTGGACAGATGCAGTGTAAAGTCTACGACTCCATGTTGGCTCTTCCCGCAGACCTACAGGCGGCCCGTGCTCTGGTGGTGGTGTCCATCATCGTGGGTGTCCTTGCGCTCTTTGTCTCTATAGTGGGGGCCAAGTGCACCAACTGCATTGAGGATGAAGGAGCCAAAGCCCGTGTGATGATCAGCTCTGGTGCCGCTTTCATAACGGCCGCGGTCATGCAGCTTATTCCCGTGTCCTGGTCGGCACACACCGTTATTTTGGAGTTCTACAGTCCACTTATTCCAGAAGCTCAGAAGATGGAAATAGGGGCATCTCTGTACCTCGGCTGGGCCGCCGCGGCGCTGTTGCTGGTCGGAGGCTCCATCCTGTGCTGCAGTTGCCCACCTAAGGATGAGACGAGGTACCCGCCGCAAAGTCGTATTGCCTACTCAGCCCACCACTCAATGGCTCCAAGTACCTACAACAAGAGAGACTATGTCTGAGGACCTCAGAAGACTTTGATTTTTACTGTCTGTCTTTCATTGAAAGATAATTGTAAGTTGAGTTGGAGGTAACTCAAAATTTTGTTTACTTTTTCTCCATGTGAATATTTCTACATGCTGTTGTTTTGTCCAATCAGTGTCCATTGTCACTCCACACTTTTTTTTTTAGATATATTTTAGCACCACTTGCATAAATTATCTTGTGTGGTACATTGTTTGGACTGTATGTTTTAAATCAAATTTGTAAATTGATTTATAATGGGAAAATGTCCGTGGCTTTTGTGCTTTCATTTGCAGTTTGAGCTTTAGCTGTTTGAGAATGAATATTTTTTTATACTTTCATTTAGCCTAAAAGAGTAATAACAACTTAAAACAAAATGGAAAATCTTGTACTAATATGTTTATACTTAGCTTGAACTGCAATCAACTCTGTTAATGTTTAGTTGTGTTTATGGTTTATTTCAGTGGCATTCTCATTCTCTGAAACCCTGTTAAAAATCGGACGGGCAACTGTCTGATATGGAAAATATCTACACAGCAGCTTTGGCCTTTAGCAATGATCAACAGCCAGATCTTTTTTTCTACAGCCGTTCTGTGCGTGTTACAAAATAAAATACAAGTGGATGTATGCAAAACTGATAAAAGGGAAAACATGTTTTGTTTCTCTCATCTGAGAGACACAAACACCAGACTGGATTTAGCCTCTAAATTCAAGTTCCACTGGACAACACAACAGAGAAACTATGAGACTGTGTGCAGGCACCTCCCAAAGTTTCGTTAGTTTATTGATCATGTTCATGTTTGTGTGTTTGTTGTTTATCACTAAATAATTCGAACATGTATTTGAATAAGTATAATTGATTTATAATTTAATTCTTGATTATCAAAAACAATTAACACCAATAAATTAAAGAATCTCCAATGTGTTTATTTCAGCTCTTTGATAATTTGTTGAGTTTGAGGGCTTTCCACACTGCGTTTAACCAAGAGTTATCTTTTTAAACATTGGGTAAAGGCCACTTTTACCCCTGGGTTCAGCAACGTTTCACATGTTGCAAGATGGTTATCATGGTGACAGTGTAAAACAGTGGGGTGCTATAATGTTTTAGCAACTACTTATAAAACAAAGCGCACTTACCTCATTACATATTCATGAGCTTTGTACGTCGCAGAAACCTGCATGCGTACAGCGACGGCGAATACGGTAACTATGGAGAAAAGACTACATTTGTTAACCTTTGTAGGTTTTACGCGATTTAAAGCAGCTAGCGGCAA
Source organism: Sinocyclocheilus rhinocerous (assembly GCF_001515625.1). Classification (NCBI taxonomy): domain Eukaryota; kingdom Metazoa; phylum Chordata; class Actinopteri; order Cypriniformes; family Cyprinidae; genus Sinocyclocheilus; species Sinocyclocheilus rhinocerous. The sequence goes on along the minus strand of NW_015652998.1, from coordinate 1,225,784 downwards.
ATCTGGCGATATTTTAATCGATATATATGCAGATTTTAAAACAGGTCGCGCCCCTGTCACGAGCTATAGGCCTATTAGACCAATATTCGCCTATTATCGACCTCATATGTGCAAACTCTAATACACTGGGCTACTGCACACCTAAATCGTATGAATAAAGGGTATAATAAACAGATTAATAAAGGCTATCATTTGAATGAGGTAACGTTATAACGAAAATGTTAGCAAAAATATTATAATACAAATCTTCAATAATCAGAGAAATCCAACTCAACAGATTCACGTAGGCATGAGTGAATAAAAACTTAGCAGTGTTATTGCTTTAGTTGACACTTGGACCGGTAAAAGTTCATGCTTCTTAATATGCATTTCACCAGTTCATTTGGTAATTTGTTCATTTTGTAATTTTACAACTAAGTTTAATCAAGGTATAGACGCCATATTTGATGCAAAAAAAAGAGGCTGTGGGGGACGGAGGTGCTTGTTGTACTGTCTGACTTCACGTCCGTTTTTCCACATCCTTTGTTTTCTGAAGTTTTATGTTCTCTAGAATTATGTTTTGGGAAGACATATTTTCAATGTTTGTGACAGTAGTACAAGCCAATAATGCAGTTTCCTCACATTATAGGACTCTTCTATGAAATAGCATATCCTGATTAGTTACGTCACTAAAGCCTGTTGCTCTTGATTTATGATGCTGTAGACTAAGAGGAAACGGATTCAACAATAACGATTTTTCTGTACATCTGTTAAAACCAATACTCATACAAAAAAAAAACACTTTTGAAAATAAAATAAAATCAATTCGTCAATGCTGTCTTGAATCTTAAGAAAGTTCATATACAACACTATATATATACTAATGTCTCCAGTGTGAAATATTAACTGTGATTCAGGCGAAATATTAGCCCTCTTCTCCACCCCCTTGATTATTGATTTGTGCTTGCAGGTGCTTTTTCCTGGTTGAGCCTGTTTCTCTACACCACACAATGTTAGTAGGAATTAGATTTCAAGGGAAAGCGAATACCAACATATTGTTCTTCTCCCCGCAGTAGCCATAGCAGGCAGGTGACTTGCACAAACCTGTATCACATCCCCGTCATCACGTTAAGGTCCTCCTCCACTCGCACCTGTCTCTTTGGGAATATAAAGGCTGTTTGGCTTCACAGCACTTTCACAGGCTACACAAAGAAAGAAAGAACTGGGACGCATACATCTGTATTGACATCTCAGCACTAGGTAAATTACATTCCTCCCTCCATTTTTTAATCTTCTGGTAGTACAGCTTTTATTTGTGTATGATATTCACGACTAAGCTATATCTCCCTTTTCTAGGTTAAAAAAGTACCCCTAAAAGGCACCATGTCGATGGGAATGGAGATCGGGGGCATTGCCCTGGGCATTATCGGTTGGATCATTAGTATTGTCACTTGCGCTCTTCCAATGTGGCGTGTCTCAGCCTTTGTTGGCGCAAACATCGTCACGGCACAAGTCATCTGGGAGGGTTTATGGATGAATTGTGTCGTACAGAGCACCGGACAGATGCAGTGCAAGGTCTATGACTCCATGCTGGCTCTATCGCAGGACCTTCAGGCTTCCAGAGCCATGTCGGTCATTGCCATCATCTTGGCCATCCTGGGCGTGTTGATCTCCATCATGGGAGCCAAATGCACCAACTGTATCGAGGATGAAGCATCCAAGGCTAAAGTGATGATCGTCTCTGGTGTGATGTTCATTATTGCCGGCATCCTGGAGCTCATTCCGGCAGCCTGGGTGGCACCCCAAACCATTCGGGACTTCTACAACCC
>NW_015652998.1:1222236-1222661 GCF_001515625.1 Sinocyclocheilus rhinocerous | reverse complement strand
AAAAAAAAAGTTTTTTTTTTTTTTTTTTTCCAAGGACAGAATATAAGACATGAAGTGACAGGAAGTAATCATGTTCCCGGGGGACACAAAACAATGTATTGGAACTACTTTTGGAAATTGTTGTGGGATCTTAGAACTCATCACTTAGTGAACTAATATCAATAAATGTAAATTAACTAATATAAAAAGTATTATTCAATTAAATAAAAAATGACATTAATGTATACATTTTTTTGACCTTTTATTTTACCTTTTTAATTATAACTTTTATATTTTTTTTATTATTTCATTTTTATAAATAAAATTATTAAATAAAAATATCGATATAATAAGCAGATATAATATTTATAATGAATTTAGATATTTTATAGTTAAATTTTAAATAAATTTATTTACACAAATGTAAACAATACACATAAACAATA
>NW_015652998.1:1208840-1222167 GCF_001515625.1 Sinocyclocheilus rhinocerous | reverse complement strand
GTATAGGGAATTGTGTCCACAGCAAGGACCATTATCATATTTCTCTCTTTAGGTTTGTGCTTTGTGCTCCCTCATGGTCTACAAAGTATTAAGAAAGTGGCAACTGGTTTCATATGACACAAGAGACATGGAGATGTTTTCCCTAGGTTGTAGATCACTGACCATTATCTCATCACACTCAATTCAGGTCAAAGATATCTCAAGTAAAACTTTGTTACTTCTGGATATGACACATATGTAACAAATGCTATATTGACTTAGTGTCTTACTCAGCACGTTAGCAATTCCCATGGCAACTATTTCTCAAGAGTTCCCTGACATTGTGCCTCAGTGAGGGGGAGGAGCAGCCCAAATGCACCTGTACCCACCTGAGCAGGTCAAAGCGGTTTCTGCTGGAGCACACGTGAAATGTTGACACTTTGTCTGGGCAAGACTGAACAGCTCATCACAGATCGTCACATCAACAAGCCTGTTTAACTGACAATAACAGAGAATAATCAAATTTTGTAGACAACACAGTTTGTGTTTGTGTGTGTGTATATAAGCTACACGCTGCTCTAATAAAGCAAGGAGAAAAAATGAGAAACAATTTCATTCTTATCCACAACATGAAGCCTCATTTACAAAGAGAAGTGAATGAGTTTAAATTGTTCCTAAGTGAGAACACATGATTACGCTATGAACAACAAATATAAAAGATCTGAATGGGAGGAACAAAAATATATTACATTATACATGCAGTTTAAATATTTCTAGCATAGTTATATGTTGTGGCATAAATAGCAAAAATAAATAAATAAAGGTGTAATACTAAATAATGTATTCATTCACTTTAGAAGGTGTAATGCAGTCTTATAATTATCTTAACTGAAGAATAATATTAAGGCCAGTATGATGTACCGACTTGGCAAAGGGTGTTTGTGTTTTCCTTGTGTTTTTAAATCTTCACCATCACATTCAGAAAAATTAACAAGATATATGAGTCAACAGAGACACACTTGCTCATTGATAAGGGGCTGTTTCACATGGGATTGGTTCTGAGAAAGCTGTAAGCCTTGAACTCAATAGATAAACATAACCTTTTTGAGACAAATCATGGAATGTTGAACCATTTCAACTTTCCAACTTACTGATGGGTGTTAATCGTATGAGCAATATGAATATGGCATATATATAAGCAACACAGAATCAACATTTAAGGAATTTAGTGGATGCTGCATTTACAAAAAAAATGCTTTAATGTCACTTGTGATACTGCTGAGATCAAGCACAGAATGCAATTCAGAAAGTTAACCTACATTTTTACATATACAAATACAAACATTATTACTTAATACAGCTTAATAGTATGACATAATACTTAAGTTAAAAAAAAAATCATAAATTGTAAATGTATGCCCACTAGTGGCTACATATGTAATTGCATTGAAGACTGAAGACCGAGATCAGTGATGCAGCTTGTCCAACGCACACGTGTTTCGTCGTTTTATTGTTTTATTATTGCTTTATTTATTCAAGTTCTATCACATACGTCACCTCAAAACTCGCAATGAGGGTCGGTTCTGTTCCTTCTTGTGTAACAACCAGCTCCGAAACCGAAAACAAGGAGGAGAAACGGGAAAACAAACCACTATCTTCAAACTTTTGATAAGTTATTGATATCATTTGTCGTGAGGTGAAAGTGTCTTTCAGACCCCCTGTACGCGCGGAGTTTAGTCCGTTTTTTGTTGTTGTTTTGTTTTGTTTTTTGGCGAAGAGAGAAATGTATGCCTCCTGTGGCAGTTGTCTCTTTATGTTCACAGTTTAAATGATGTAATTAGATGGATAGATAGATAGATTAGTACTGCAACCAAAAGCTAGTAAAATGTTGTTAAAACGTATTGTGCTTGCTGGGTCATGGAAGTAGAAAGGTGATTCCAGCTGTTTAAAAAGAAAATAAATAAAATAAACAATTAAAAAAATAATACTAATAATAAAAACATTAATTCTACTCAAGAAATAATTACAAATACTGCAAGTAAAGTGGCCAATGGAGTGCCACAGGAATCACTGTTCTCTTTAAAAGACTAAAACATTGTTCTGTTCTCTTTAAAAGAACAATATCTTCCCACTGAAACTCATTAGTCATCAACATCATGGTGCCTCACAGAAACTCATTTCAATATTATCAGTGTTCTCTGAGAAGGAAGTAGGCCAACACACTGCAAATGATGTCATGGTCACCTATCAAACACAGACCAGTTTCAGGCAGTCTTGTGAAAACATGGCAATAACTATTTCTTCTCTTTTATTTTTTACTTCACATAAAAGGTTATATGGGTTTTAGCATTTGTACTAAAAAGCTCTCTGGGTGTGTCCGTGTTGAGAACCACAGTTCTTATTGAATGTCCAGTAAAATGTTTATCAATTTCCTCATATCAAATAGGTTGTTTATGAACTTGGTGGATTAATCAAATGTTTACTAATTCAGAGTCTGGTTTAAACACATCACTGTATGTATTTACATGAAATTTCCCATGTGCATTCATTGCACTGTAAGTCTTTACATGTGTCAGATATCATTAAACAGATGAAGCTCTCTGTTGTCTCTGAAGTTGCCTTATCAGGAAAGCATTAATTAGTCAATGCTGTTTAGCAAATACACAAATCCTACATTCTACAGACCAAAAGATATCAAGTAGCCTATAAACAAAACAAGATCAAACGACTAAATACCGTAAAATAAATGAGCCATTAGAGGAAGCAGATTAATATATAAAATGTCAATTGAAAAAAAAAATGTTTATAATTTTGAAGGGGACAAATAGCACTTTATGGTATTAATATAATGATGCTTTGGACAAAATGTAACTTAATTCATCTTCACCCCCATGATAATTCTGTGAAAGCCACACATTAAGAGCTTTAACATTTGTGTGGTTTTGGTATTGATAAGTATTTAATATCAATGTCATGATAAAAGCATGAGTAAAGTTTTGGCCTTTTGGTTTAACAACTTCGTTATACTTTTGTAAGCAGTAACACTCATTTTCAGCATTGCCACACATTCCTGCTTTCATAAGTGTGTAGACATCTGAAGAATCGTGTCTTTTTCTCCAAAGTGAACAAAGCTTGAACTGAGCTTGAACAATGTGTAATACACATTGACATAATATGATAGGTCACCACAGTTTCACTTTATCTGCTCTCTCTCAGCATGTTTTGCATTTTTAAACTAAAACTGTCTAACCTCCTCATTTACGCACATATGGACATAGCCTATCAGTTCATAGTTTCACTTCCCGTGTACACTTGTTTTTGGGTTGCATCACTAAATTTAATCCTTATACAACCAGGACATGGGCATCTGAAATATTCTAAATATGGCTGGATTTTATGGCCTGCAATCATAGTTGGCCTAGATTGCTACCAGGACTTTGAATTCAGTAGTTTGTGTTTACGTATAGGCCTACTGCTTACTATTGAAGAAGGAAGACTTTGTGAGACAGTAAATCGCTACTGTATTTCACTGAGGAAGTTTATAAACAACAACAGCAATGTTTTTCCAGATTAGTTCCACATCCCTTGTATGTTTTAAATATTAAGAAACATAAAATGTTATGAACTGTGAGACATGGAAACTGTGATACATTTGTTTTTGTTTATTAAAAATATATATTATTTCTTCAATAATATATATATGTATATATTTAATTTTTTTGTGCATTTTTAAAATGTAAAAAAAAAAATCATAATTTTCCTCACTTGGATTTACTGTATGGCTTTAAAAAAAAAACTAGCAGTTTACCAAGTCGTATAATTTGATAATTTTTAATCAGTAGATGTGAGCAGTTTTTTTAGGTGAACTATTCTTTAAGACTTCAGTATGCATGCATTATGGCCTACACTAGATTTTTACATTACGTTGTTAATGATTGTCCATTAAAGAGCATTTTTTTACAGGTCTACCTTGGGTTATCTATTAACATCGACAAATAGTCCCAACCTTTGGTTTAAGCAAACTTTTACCGGAAGCTACATTGTCTTAAGTGCTACACAGAAAGCAGCTCCCATTTTTTATGAGGACGCTAACCAATACCAAGATTGCGTCTTATCATCTGATGTCAGAACCCAGGTAAGTCAGCCCTTTTCTCAGAACAGGGGAAGTTTCAACCAGGACAGAACATTCCAGCCGTCCTTGAAGAGGAGATTCAGTGTGTCAACAACACCCACCTCCATGCTTCAGTGGTCCTTTGCAGATTTTGGAGATTCCTGATGTAATTGTCTGAAGGACTTGTAGAGACAAACAGTGAGCCTCAGTGAACGCAAGAGAGATTTTGAGGGAGTTTGAAAGGAGAAAGTGTGGAGACATGGCGGCTTTCGGTCTGGAGTTAGTGGGAGTCATGCTCTCGGTTCTTGGCTGGCTCCTCAGCATTGTGTGCTGTGCTTTGCCCATGTGGAGGGTCACCGCGTTCATCGGCACCAACATTGTCACGGCGCAGGTCTACTGGGAGGGAATCTGGATGAGCTGTGTGGTTCAGAGTACTGGACAGATGCAGTGTAAAGTCTACGACTCCATGTTGGCTCTTCCTGCAGACCTACAGGCGGCTCGCGCTCTGGTGGTGGTGTCCATCATCTTGGGTGTCCTTGCGCTCTTTGTCGCTATAGTGGGGGCCAAGTGCACCAACTGCATTGAGGATGAAGGAGCCAAAGCCCGTGTGATGATCAGCTCTGGTGCCGCTTTCATAACAGCCGCGGTCATGCAGCTTATTCCTGTGTCCTGGTCAGCGCACACCGTTATTTTGGAGTTCTACAGTCCAGTTATTCCAGAAGCTCAGAAGATGGAAATAGGGGCATCGCTGTACCTTGGCTGGGCTGCCGCGGCACTGTTGCTGGTTGGGGGCTCCATCCTGTGCTGCAGTTGCCCACCGAAAGATGAGACGAGGTACCCGCCACAAAGTCGTATCGCCTACTCAGCTCACCACTCAATGGCTCCGAGTACCTACAACAAGAGAGACTATGTCTGAGGACCTCAGAAGACTTTTGATTTTTACTGTCTGTCTTTCATTGAAAGATAATTGTGACATGTGAGTTGGAGGTAACTCAAAATTTTGTTTACTTTTTCTCCATGTGAATATTTCTATATGCTGTTGTTTTGTCCAATCAGTGTCCATTGCCACTCCACACTTTTTAGATACACTTTAGCACAACTTGCATAAATCATGTGTAGTATGTTGTTTTCTGTATGTTTTAAATCAAATTTGTAAGTTGATTTATAATGGGAAAACGTCAGTGGTTTTATTTTTGTAGTCTTGTGTGCTTTCATTTACCATTTTTACTTTATTTTTATCTTTAAAGTAATATTTTTATACTTTCATTTAAAGTATTTCATTTAGAGTAGTAATGGCTTAAAACAAAATGGAAAATCTTGTGCTAATATGTTTATACTTAGCTTGAATTGCAATCAACTCTGTTAATGTTTAGTTGTGTTTATGGTTTATTTCAGTGGCATTCTCATTCTCTGAAACCCTGTTAAAAATCGGACGGACAACTGTCTGATATGGAAAATATCTACACAGCAGCTTTGGCCTTTAGCAATGATCAACAGCCAGATCTTTTTTTCTACAGCCTGTCTGTGCGTGTTACAAAATAAAATACAAGTGGATGTATGCAAAACTGATAAAAGGGAAAACATGTTTTCTTTCTCTCATCTGAGAGACACAAACACCAGACTGGATTTAGCCTCTAAATTCAAGTTCCACTGGACAACACAACAGAGAATATATGAGACTATGTGCAGGCACCTCCCAAAATTTCGTCAGATTATTGTGCAGATTTGTGTGTTTGTTGTTGTCTTAAGTGCTACACAGAAAGCAGCTCCCATTTTTTATGAGGACGCTAACCAATACCAAGATTGCGTCTTATCATCTGATGTCAGAACCCAGGTAAGTCAGCCCTTTTCTCAGAACAGGGGAAGTTTCAACCAGGACAGAACATTCCAGCCGTCCTTGAAGAGGAGATTCAGTGTGTCAACAACACCCACCTCCATGCTTCAGTGGTCCTTTGCAGATTTTGGAGATTCCTGATGTAATTGTCTGAAGGACTTGTAGAGACAAACAGTGAGCCTCAGTGAACGCAAGAGAGATTTTGAGGGAGTTTGAAAGGAGAAAGTGCAGAGACATGGCGGCTTTCGGTCTGGAGTTAGTGGGAGTCACGCTCTCGGTTCTTGGCTGGCTTCTCAGCATTGTGTCCTGTGCTTTGCCCATGTGGAGGGTCACCGCGTTCATCGGTACCAACATCGTCACGGCGCAGGTGTACTGGGAGGGAATCTGGATGAGCTGTGTGGTTCAGAGTACTGGACAGATGCAGTGTAAAGTCTACGACTCCATGTTGGCTCTTCCCGCAGACCTACAGGCGGCCCGTGCTCTGGTGGTGGTGTCCATCATCGTGGGTGTCCTTGCGCTCTTTGTCTCTATAGTGGGGGCCAAGTGCACCAACTGCATTGAGGATGAAGGAGCCAAAGCCCGTGTGATGATCAGCTCTGGTGCCGCTTTCATAACAGCCGCGGTCATGCAGCTTATTCCTGTGTCCTGGTCAGCGCACACCGTTATTTTGGAGTTCTACAGTCCAGTTATTCCAGAAGCTCAGAAGATGGAAATAGGGGCATCGCTGTACCTTGGCTGGGCTGCCGCGGCACTGTTGCTGGTTGGGGGCTCCATCCTGTGCTGCAGTTGCCCACCGAAAGATGAGACGAGGTACCCGCCACAAAGTCGTATCGCCTACTCAGCTCACCACTCAATGGCTCCGAGTACCTACAACAAGAGAGACTATGTCTGAGGACCTCAGAAGACTTTTGATTTTTACTGTCTGTCTTTCATTGAAAGATAATTGTGACATGTGAGTTGGAGGTAACTCAAAATTTTGTTTACTTTTTCTCCATGTGAATATTTCTATATGCTGTTGTTTTGTCCAATCAGTGTCCATTGCCACTCCACACTTTTTAGATACACTTTAGCACAACTTGCATAAATCATGTGTAGTATGTTGTTTTCTGTATGTTTTAAATCAAATTTGTAAGTTGATTTATAATGGGAAAACGTCAGTGGTTTTATTTTTGTAGTCTTGTGTGCTTTCATTTACCATTTTTACTTTATTTTTATCTTTAAAGTAATATTTTTATACTTTCATTTAAAGTATTTCATTTAGAGTAGTAATGGCTTAAAACAAAATGGAAAATCTTGTGCTAATATGTTTATACTTAGCTTGAATTGCAATCAACTCTGTTAATGTTTAGTTGTGTTTATGGTTTATTTCAGTGGCATTCTCATTCTCTGAAACCCTGTTAAAAATCGGACGGACAACTGTCTGATATGGAAAATATCTACACAGCAGCTTTGGCCTTTAGCAATGATCAACAGCCAGATCTTTTTTTCTACAGCCGTTCTGTGCGTGTTACAAAATAAAATACAAGTGGATGTATGCAAAACTGATAAAAGGGAAAACATGTTTTGTTTCTCTCATCTGAGAGACACAAACACCAGACTGGATTTAGCCTCTAAATTCAAGTTCCACTGGACAACACAACAGAGAATATATGAGACTATGTGCAGGCACCTCCCAAAATTTCGTCAGATTATTGTGCAAATTTGTGTGTTTGTTGTTGTTGTTTATCACTGCATAATTAGAACATGTATTTGAATAAGTATAACTGATTTATAACTGAATTCTTGGTTAATAAAAAAATAACACCAATAAATTAAAAAATCTCCACGTCTTCATTTCAGATCTTTGATAATTTGTTGATTTTGAGGGCTTTCCACTCTGCGTGCTTGACCCTGATATATCTTTTTAAACATCGAGTAAGTTACTTTTACCCCTGGGTTAAGCAACGTTTCACATGGTAACCGTGTAAAACAGTGGGGTGCTATAATGTTTTAGCAACTACTTATAAAACAAAGCGCACTTACCTCATTACATATTCATGAGCTTTGTACGTCGCAGAAACCTGCATGCGTACAGCGACGGCGAATACGGTAACTATGGAGAAAAGACTACATTTGTTAACCTTTGTAGGTTTTACGCGATTTAAAGCAGCTAGCGGCAAATCTGGCGATATTTTAATCGATATATATGCAGATTTTAAAACAGGTCGCGCCCCTGTCACGAGCTATAGGCCTATTAGACCAATATTCGCCTATTATCGACCTCATATGTGCAAACTCTAATACACTGGGCTACTGCACACCTAAATCGTATGAATAAAGGGTATAATAAACAGATTAATAAAGGCTATCATTTGAATGAGGTAACGTTATAACGAAAATGTTAGCAAAAATATTATAATACAAATCTTCAATAATCAGAGAAATCCAACTCAACAGATTCACGTAGGCATGAGTGAATAAAAACTTAGCAGTGTTATTGCTTTAGTTGACACTTGGACCGGTAAAAGTTCATGCTTCTTAATATGCATTTCACCAGTTCATTTGGTAATTTGTTCATTTTGTAATTTTACAACTAAGTTTAATCAAGGTATAGACGCCATATTTGATGCAAAAAAAAGAGGCTGTGGGGGACGGAGGTGCTTGTTGTACTGTCTGACTTCACGTCCGTTTTTCCACATCCTTTGTTTTCTGAAGTTTTATGTTCTCTAGAATTATGTTTTGGGAAGACATATTTTCAATGTTTGTGACAGTAGTACAAGCCAATAATGCAGTTTCCTCACATTATAGGACTCTTCTATGAAATAGCATATCCTGATTAGTTACGTCACTAAAGCCTGTTGCTCTTGATTTATGATGCTGTAGACTAAGAGGAAACGGATTCAACAATAACGATTTTTCTGTACATCTGTTAAAACCAATACTCATACAAAAAAAAAACACTTTTGAAAATAAAATAAAATCAATTCGTCAATGCTGTCTTGAATCTTAAGAAAGTTCATATACAACACTATATATATACTAATGTCTCCAGTGTAAAATATTAACTGTGATTCAGGCGAAATATTAGCCCTCTTCTCCACCCCCTTGATTATTGATTTGTGCTTGCAGGTGCTTTTTCCTGGTTGAGCCTGTTTCTCTACACCACACAATGTTAGTAGGAATTAGATTTCAAGGGAAAGCGAATACCAACATATTGTTCTTCTCCCCGCAGTAGCCATAGCAGGCAGGTGACTTGCACAAACCTGTATCACATCCCCGTCATCACGTTAAGGTCCTCCTCCACTCGCACCTGTCTCTTTGGGAATATAAAGGCTGTTTGGCTTCACAGCACTTTCACAGGCTACACAAAGAAAGAAAGAACTGGGACGCATACATCTGTATTGACATCTCAGCACTAGGTAAATTACATTCCTCCCTCCATTTTTTAATCTTCTGGTAGTACAGCTTTTATTTGTGTATGATATTCACGACTAAGCTATATCTCCCTTTTCTAGGTTAAAAAAGTACCCCTAAAAGGCACCATGTCGATGGGAATGGAGATCGGGGGCATTGCCCTGGGCATTATCGGTTGGATCATTAGTATTGTCACTTGCGCTCTTCCAATGTGGCGTGTCTCAGCCTTTGTTGGCGCAAACATCGTCACGGCACAAGTCATCTGGGAGGGTTTATGGATGAATTGTGTCGTACAGAGCACCGGACAGATGCAGTGCAAGGTCTATGACTCCATGCTGGCTCTATCGCAGGACCTTCAGGCTTCCAGAGCCATGTCGGTCATTGCCATCATCTTGGCCATCCTGGGCGTGTTGATCTCCATCATGGGAGCCAAATGCACCAACTGTATCGAGGATGAAGCATCCAAGGCTAAAGTGATGATCGTCTCTGGTGTGATGTTCATTATTGCCGGCATCCTGGAGCTCATTCCGGCAGCCTGGGTGGCACACCAAACCATTCGGGACTTCTACAACCCAATACTGAACCCCGCTCAGCAAAGAGAGCTTGGGGCATCCATCTACATAGGGTTTGCCGCTGCTGCTCTGTTACTGATTGGAGGAGCAATGCTGTGCTGCACCTGTCCTCCACAGGAGAAGAAGTACAAGCCACCAAGAATGGGCTACTCCGCTCCACGCTCCGTCAATGGTGGATATGACAGGAAGGACTATGTTTAAAAATTGTTTTCTTGTAGAAAAATATGAGCAAAGAAGAATTAGAAGGATTTGAAGATCTCACAGAAAGGGTGGAGATACTTCTGAAAGGACTCCGCAATGAAGGGTCATATGATGCTGTCAATATTTGCTTTTTGTCTGTTTAAGACTGGCGTGTGTGTGTGTGTTAAGGGCTGGTTTCGTAGGTCTACCTGCCAGGGATTTTGTGTTTATACATTTCATGATTTATAATGTTTTTAATATGCTGTTGTTTAAATGTTCCTGTTTTTTGTTCAGCTGTTCTTTTTTGTGTGTGTGTGTGTGTGTGTGTCATTTGATACTCAAAGGTCAAAATTTTTCAAAATGTATTCTTTGTTCTTTGTAAGCAGATATGAATACGCAGAGATATATTATATGTAACAGAGACAGAGACATTTTTTAGGAAAACTGCCACTGCTTCAGTCTGATGGCTTTTCTATCACTTAAGTATTTTGACCGGAAGAGGAAGACTTTACTCTTTACATGTATTTGCTTATGAAAATTTCACTGGACAAAGACACTGAATATGTATTTTGTTTTGTTTTTGCTTTTAGATTTCAGTTTTTGAGGTTGTATGTCATCGCCTTTCTGTATATTTTACTTCAAACGTTTTGTACAATTTTATTATTCATAGATATTTTACAGAGTTAGGAGACACTGTTGAGTGTATTTTCTAGATAACCATTTAAGTACTGTGACTAATATTAAAATTGAATCAAAATTGAATGTGCCGAAAAGTTAAATAGTACAATAGTAGGTATATAAAACAAATGGTCAGTTACAGCACACAATAGACTGTTGGAGTGGTTGTACCTGTTCGGCCCATTGTTGTACATTTGGGGGAGTAATGTGAATACACATTCTGAGAGCGACCACTCAATTTACAAACCTTAGGCAAGCTATAATTGTTTGCTAAAGGTGGTGACAGACTGATCCAACCAAAACCGGTCTGAATGACTGGAAAGGGGAAGAGGGATGGTGATTAAAAAGAAAACGTATAAAGCACAAAATGTTTAGTTTATTATATGCATATACTTAATGTCTGTACCTAATTCTATTGTAAATTCAACAAAACTGCAATAAAAACAATTGAAGCACAAGTTACATTATTCCTGGTAATTCTTGGTAAAGAATTCATTCTTGGCCATTTTTGGTGGAGTTTATTTGAAGCATAACCATATATATAACCATAGGTTGAAATGGAGACTCGGGGTTATGAATTCTATTACAAAGTCAGGCATCAGGCCATGAAACTGGTGAGTTGCAAACACATAACCCTAAGGGATATTAATACAAGCCTGCGCTCTGTAATGCTTTTGCCATAGAGACAATGCCTCTCAAGGTGACGCCCTCTTCTCCACCTGTCAGAGGGGGAGGGTAAACTCCACGTAGGAAAATGACTCACCTGGTGTGTTTGCTGTAAGGCTTATTCAATGCAAAGCTATTCAACTCTTGAGTTTAATTCGCATCTAGAATATATAGAGCATTTCTGTAATTATACATTTTATTATTATTACATTTACAAGCTTATATTTGTGCTTTTTGCTTGCATGTTGAACAAATCCATTTTAACAACAATAAGTAAACTGTTGGGTAGAATTAAATGAATTGCTGCTGTTTTTGGTGTAGAAATTGAGGAAGAGTTTAAAGTGTTTTCTACTGAAAACTGTCATTTAGAGAGATCATTGTTGAGATCCATTTCAGGGCAAACATGAAGACAAACAGAAAGATTACCCAGAACAAAGATTTATATATGCTGTATGCTCTGCTATTGTATTAATCAACAGATCATATTGTTCCAACAACACCACCTCCAAGAATATTTACTTTTCATACTGAGAAACATATTTGTCACACACTCTAAGAAAAGACTGTAAAAATAGTGTGCAGTATACAGTGTTAGTGTGAAGCAACTTTCCGTATTGATTTTTTACTGGTGTTTTTCTTGTATTTTGAATTTCACATTGCACTGTGGTAATGTGAGTAAAATGTAAGTAAACTACTGGCAGAAAATAACCAGTGCCCTTCCTGTTTTTCTACTGATTTTTTGTTCTCCATACAGTGCATACTTGTTTTAATTATTCACTGATTTAAAAAAAAAAAAATCCACAGTTGAGTATTGTGTAGAATAATTTTTCTAACATATATTCAAATGAAATTATGTATTTTGTAAATCTATAAATGAATCATTTTATTCAACGAGGATTAATCATATTCTGTTATTTATATCTACTTCATCTACACTTTATATAATGTGCTAAATCATTTAAGAATTACAATTTCATAAATACAATTTCAGAAAGCAAATCCATTAATAAAGAGGATGAATACTAATCATAATTCTCTCAGCCTGCAGTGTTGATCATCTCAGGAATGTGAAGTGAAGGTTTCCTCCCCTGGTGGGAGAAGGTTACAGAAAAACGAATGTGTATCAATTTTCTCTCATTCTTTCCAGTCAACAGACTGACTCTTTTACAAAAGGAATGTTATGCAACCTATGCAACATAATCTATCTTGCCAAATAAAAATGAAACAATATAAATGATAATCAGAGGGCAAATTTCAGTTCTGGTATTTTCTTCACCTTCTCCTCCCTAATTATTGCAGTATTATGTTTGATTACAGCTATTATTCACTCATTTAATGTAAAAACTACAGAAGATAGGGTCAAGGTCAAGGATCAAGATCAGATATGCAATGGAAAGATTTCTTTATCATAATATTTTTCCATTCACATTTTAAGATAAACACAACAAAACACATCTGTATGTGTTCCATAAAGGTGGTGACGTGATGTCACAATTCATCCTGCCCCTTTGAGTTTCTAAAGGAACCTAACTACATTCTTAGTGTAAAATGGGTGCAGGGTAATATTGAGCCACAAGAAATCACAGCTGGTTGAAGGTTAGGTGGAATGCAGTAGCTTACGGTATCTGTTCACTGTTCAGTTGATTTAGTCTAGTTTTACACAATATAAAAAGCTTGTACGTGAATGCTGGCTGTATGACAGATTGCTTGAGAGTTGAGATGTGTTCCCCAATTGTAAGCTGTTTTGGGTAAAAGCATCTGCAATATCACAGATTTATAATTGAAAACATGGATTTTCTTGTTTGTAGCTACATCTGACATCTGGACCTAATTGTTGTTGTTCTTCTTTTTCTTCTTCTTGTTATTGCTGTTGTTTATTATATGAAGGCAACTGTATGTTATAATATATATATA